>NW_026728120.1:375000-573979 GCF_030684315.1 Stegostoma tigrinum | reverse complement strand
TGAAGAGGAGGGGGGGAAAGGAGGAGGAGAGTGCTGAGGGGGGAGGCGGGAGGGTGGGGGGGCTAAGGAGGTTGTGGAGGGGGGTGCGTGGGGAAAGGAGGAGGAGGGTGGGGGAGGTGGAAGGTGGAGGAGGGTGGGGGGTGGAAGGTGGAGGAGGGTGGGGGGTGGAAGGTGGAGGAGGGTGGGGGGTGGAAGGTGGAGGAGGGTGGGGGGTGGAAGGTGGAGGAGGGTGGGGGGTGGAAGGTGGAGGAGGGTGGGGGGTGGAAGGTGGAGGAGGGTGGGGGGTGGAAGGTGGAGGAGGGTGGGGGGTGGGAGGAGGAGGGTGGGGGGTGGGAGGAGGAGGAGGGTGGGGGGTGGAAGGAGGAGGAGGGTGGGGGGTGGAAGGAGGAGGAGGGTGGGGGGTGGAAGGAGGAGGAGGGTGGGGGGTGGAAGGAGGAGGAGGGTGGGGGGTGGAAGGAGGAGGAGGGTCGGGGAAAGGGGGGTTGGGGGGAAGGAGGGGTGGTGGAGAAAGGAAGAGGAGGGTGGGGGAGAAAGGAAGAGGAGGGTGGGGGGAAAGGAAGAGGAGGGTGGGGGGAAAGGAAGAGGAGGGTGGGGGGGAAAGGAGGAGGGGGTGGGGGGGAAAGGAGGAGGGGGTGGGGGGGAAAGGAGGAGGGGGTGGGGGGGAAAGGAGGAGGGGGTGGGGGGGAAAGGAGGAGGGGGTGGGGGGAAAGGAGGAGGGGGTGGGGGGGAAAGGAGGAGGGGGTGGGGGGGAAAGGAGGAGGAGGGTGGGGGGGAAAGGAGGAGGAGGGTGGGGGGGAAAGGAGGAGGAGGGTGGGGGGGAAAGGAGGAGGAGGGTGGGGGTGGAAGGAGGAGGAGGGTGGGGGTGGAAGGAGGAGGAGGGTGGGGGTGGAAGGAGGAGGAGGGTGGGGGTGGAAGGAGGAGGGTGGTGAGGAGGGAGGTGGAGGGTGGGGGCAAAGGAGGTTGTGGAGGAGGTGGTGGGGATAGGAAGAGGAGGGTGGTGGGGATAGGAAGAGGAGGGTGGTGGGGATAGGAAGAGGAGGGTGGTGGGGATAGGAAGAGGAGGGTGGTGGGGATAGGAAGAGGAGGAGGGTGGAGGGGTGGAAGGAAGAAGAGGGTGGGGGGGGAGATGGAGGACGAGGGTTGGGGGGGGGGGGGAGAGAAGAAGGAGGGTGGGTGGGGTGCTTGAGAGTGGGTCAGAACTGCAGGGGCCAGTCGCTGTGAGGTCAGGACCGAGGGGGCAAGTCGCCGGGAGCGGGTCAGGACCGAGGGGGCAAGGCGCCGGGAGCGGGTCAGGACCGAGGGGGCAAGGCGCCGGGAGCGGGTCAGGACCGAGGGGGGCAAGGCGCCGGGAGCGGGTCAGGACCGAGGGGGCAAGGCGCCGGGAGCGGGTCAGGACCGAGGGGGCAAGGCGCCGGGAGCGGGTCAGGACCGAGGGGGCAAGGCGCCGGGAGCGGGTCAGGACCGAGGGGGCAAGGCGCCGTGAGCGGGTCAGGACAGCGGGGGCAAGTCGCCGTGAGCGGGTCAGGACAGCGGGGGCAAGTCGCCGTGAGCGTCTCAGGACTGCGGGGGGCAACTCCCTGTGAGCGTCTCAGGGCTGCGGGGGCAAGCCCCTGAGAGCGGGTCCGGGCTGCGGGGGACAGTCCCTGTGAGCGGTCCGGGCTGCGGGGGAAATCGCTGTCAGCGGGTCAGGGGTGCGGTGGCAAAGAGCTGTCAGCGGGACAGGGGTGCGGTGGCAAAGAGCTGTCAGCGGGACAGGGGTGCGGTGGCAAAGAGCTGTCAGCGGGACAGCGCTGCGGGGGACAGTCCCTGTGAGCGGGTCCGGGCTGCGGGGGAAATCGCTGTCAGCGGGACAGGGCTGCGGGGGCCAGTCCCTGTGAGCGGGAGAGGACTTCAGGGGCCCAGTCGTCAGCAGATGTACTCTCTGACTAAGTACACTGTTTTGAAGGCGAGAGGTCCAATGATATCAGTTAAGCCCCCCTTGTTTTTGTATTGTGTACTTCTGACATATGCGCAAATGGACAACCTCACTCTCCTGCAAAGCTGCAGAATGAATCATGCTGCAATATTTGTCAACTCTCACGTGAGCACTGATACGTTTGTAAATCTCACATCAATAAACTTACCTCTCAAGCTTCTCACCTTCTAGAACTGTTTGTACTAGTAAATAACTCAAGCGAGGATGTTTGGCAAAGTGTTTCTTTGATCTGAACTTATTTTTCAGCAGGACGGGGGGGGGGGGAAAGGAGCAGGACGGGGGGGGGGAAAGGAGCAGGACGAGGGGGTGGCGAAGGAGCAGGACGAGGGGGTGGCGAAGGAGCAGGACGAGGGGGTGGCGAAGGAGCAGGACGAGGGGGTGGCGAAGGAGCAGGACGAGGGGGGGGCGAAGGAGCAGGACGAGGGGGGGGCGAAGGAGCAGGACGAGGGGGGGGCGAAGGAGCAGGACGAGGGGGGGGCGAAGAAGCAGGACGAGGGGGGGGGCGAAGGAGCAGGACGAGGGGGGGCGAAGGAGCAGGACGAGGGGGGGGCGAAGGAGCAGGACGAGGGGGGGCGAAGGAGCAGGACGAGGGGGGGCGAAGGAGCAGGACGAGGGGGGGCGAAGGAGCAGGACGAGGGGGGGCGAAGGAGCAGGACGAGGGGGGGGGATGGAGCAGGACGAGGGGGGGGGATGGAGCAGGACGAGGGGGGGGGAAGGAGCAGGACGAGGGGGGGGGAAGGAGCAGGACGAGGGGGGGGGAAGGAGCAGGACGAGGGGGGGGGGGGGGAAGGAGCAGGACGAGGGGGGGGGGGAAGGAGCAGGACGAGGGGGGGGGAAGGAGCAGGACGGGGGGGGGGAAGGAGCAGGACGGGGGGGGGGGAAGGAGCAGGACGGGGGGGGGGAAGGAGCAGGACGGGGGGGGGGGAAGGAGCAGGACGGGGGGGGGGAAGGAGCAGGACGAGGGGGGGGAAGGAGCAGGACGGGGGGGGGAAGGAGCAGGACGGGGGGGGGGAAGGAGCAGGACGGGGGGGGGAGAAGGAGCAGGACGGGGGGGGGAGAAGGAGCAGGACGGGGGGGGGGAAGGAGCAGGACGGGGGGGGGGGGGAAGGAGCAGGACGGGGGGGGGGGGAAGGAGCAGGACGGGGGGGGGGAAGGAGCAGGACGGGGGGGGGGAAGGAGCAGGACGGGGGGGGGAAGGAGCAGGACGGGGGGGGGGAAGGAGCAGGACGGGGTGGGGGGGGGGAAGGAGCAGGACGGGGTGGGGGGGGGAAGGAGCAGGACGGGGTGGGGGGGGGAAGGAGCAGGACGGGGTGGGGGGGGGAAGGAGCAGGACGGGGGGGGTGGCGAAGGAGCAGGACGAGGGGGTGGCGAAGGAGCAGGACGAGGGGGTGGCGAAGGAGCAGGACGAGGGGGTGGCGAAGGAGCAGGACGAGGGGGGGCGAAGGAGCAGGACGAGGGGGGGGCGAAGGAGCAGGACGAGGGGGGGGCGAAGGAGCAGGACGAGGGGGGGGCGAAGGAGCAGGACGAGGGGGGGGCGAAGGAGCAGGACGAGGGGGGGCGAAGGAGCAGGACGAGGGGGGGCGAAGGAGCAGGACGAGGGGGGGGGGATGGAGCAGGACGAGGGGGGGGGAAGGAGCAGGACGGGGGGGGGAAGGAGCAGGACGAGGGGGGGGGGGAAGGAGCAGGACGAGGGGGGGGGAAGGAGCAGGACGGGGGGGGGGGAAGGAGCAGGACGGGGTGGGGGGGGGGGAAGGAGCAGGACGGGGTGGGGGGGGGGAAGGAGCAGGACGGGGTGGGGGGGAAGGAGCAGGACGGGGTGGGGGGGGGAAGGAGCAGGACGGGGTGGGGGGGGGAAGGAGCAGGACGGGGTGGGGGGGGGGAAGGAGCAGGACGGGGGGGGGGGAAGGAGCAGGACAGTGGGGGGAAGGAGCAGGACGGGGGGGGGAAGGAGCAGGACGGGGGGGGGAAGGAGCAGGACGGGGGGGGGAAGGAGCAGGACGGGGGGGGGAAGGAGCAGGACGGGGGGGGGAAGGAGCAGGACGGGGGGGGGAAGGAGCAGGACGGGGGGGGGAAGGAGCAGGACCTGGGGGGGGAAGGAGCAGGACGGGGGTGGGGAAGGAGCAGGACGGGGGTGGGGAAGGAGCAGGACGGGGGTGGGGAAGGAGCAGGACGGGGGTGGGGAAGGAGCAGGACGGGGGTGGGGAAGGAGCAGGACGGGGGTGGGGAAGGAGCAGGACGGGGGTGGGGAAGGAGCAGGACGGGGGTGGGGGGGGAAGGAGCAGGACGGGGGTGGGGGGGGAAGGAGCAGGACGGGGGTGGGGGGGGAAGGAGCAGGACGGTGGGGGGGGGGGGGAAGGAGCAGGACGGGGGGCAAGGAGGAAGGGAGATGAACACAGCAGACAGGCTGACATCACCTCTACACCCAGAATATTCAGACCCTTCAGAAGCGTTTCTCCCTGCGACTCCTGAAACAGAGTCTCGCAGCCATGCGCCGGCACCTCGACACACTGCAATCCAGCCTGCCCCAGCTCAGAGCCTCCCTCTCCCAGACCTGCACATGACCCCTGCTGTTTTTTATCCGCCGCAGGATCCACAGACTGAACACCCAGTTCCACTCAGCTTTACTGGACACCAAAAATCCTAAGTACAACCAACTCACGGGCCCCTGCCACGCACAAGAGGATTCCTGCGCCTCCCAAATCCCGAGTCTGTACCTGCCCCGCCGCCATTGACCATGAAGACACGGCCGGAGACCCCACCGATGACGTCACATCCACCTCAGCCGGCCGCACCACTTCCGGAACCGCTGCTGCAGTCACCACCGCCACTTCCAGGTACAACACCTCACGCACCATCCTCACCGCAGCTGCTGCCGCCCACCCCGATCCTCCAAACGCCGACAGAACCCCGCCCATGGCCGACGCCGACGGAACCCAGCCCACAGCCGAAGCCGACGGAACCCCGCCCACGGCCGACGACCTCATCGCTCCGCCCACAGCCAGCAGCCCCAGAGGAGATAGCCACACCCGGCCCTGCCGCATGTTCACCGTTTCCCCAGACCTCCCACTGACTGAGGACGAACGGTCAGTCCTCAGGAAGGGGCTCACCTTTGAACCCTACAACCACACATCAACCAATACCAGTCACGATTGGACATAGAGCAGTTTTTCCGCCGTCTTCGCCTCCATGCCTACTTCTTCAACCGGGAGCCTAACCCTCCCTCCACTGACCCCTTCACCCTCTTCCAACACAAGTCCTCCTCCTGGAGACCACCCCCAGGCCTCCTACGCTCCCTCAACCTCTCCTTCTCCAACTGCCCTCGAGACATGAGCCGCCTCAACCTCTCCACCCCTCTCACCCACTCCAACCTCTTCCCTGCAGAACGGGCAGCCCTCCGCTCCAACCCCAACCTCACCATCAAACCCCCAGACAAGGATGGCGCAGTGGTAGTATGGCGCACTGACCTCTACATCGCTGAGGGCAGACGCCAACTCTCTGACACCACCTCCTACCGCCCCCTTGATCATGACCCCACACCCGAGCACCAAACCATCATCTCCAACACCGTTCATGACCTCATCACCTCAGGGGACCTCCCACCCACCGCCTCCAACCTCATTGTTCCCCAACCCCGCACGGCCCGTTTCTATCTCCTTCCCAACATCCACAAACCTGCCTGCCCTGGTCGACCCATCGTCTCAGCCTGTTCCTGCCCCACCGAACTCACCTCCACCTATCTGGACTCCATTTTCTCCCCTGTGGTCCAGGAACACCCTACCTACGTCCGTGACACCACCCACTCCCTCCCCCTCCTCCAGGACTTCCAATGTCCTGGCCCCCAACACCTCATCTTCACCATGGACGTCCAGTCCCTATACACCTGCATTCCGCATGCAGATGGCCTCCAGGCCCTCCAATTCTTCCTGTCCCGCAGGCCCGACCAGTCCCCCTCCACCGACACCCTAATCCGCCTAGCCGAACTCGTCCTCACCCTCAACAACTTCTCTTTTGACTCCTCCCACTTCCTACAGACTAAGGGGGTGGCCATGGGCACCCGCATGGGCCCCAGCTATGCCTGCCTCTTTGTAGGTTACGTGGAACAGCCCCTCTTCCGCACCTACACAGGCCCCAAACCCCACCTCTTCCTCCGGTACATTGATGAGTGTATCGGCGCCGCCTCTTGCTCCCCAGAGGAGCTCAAACAGTTCATCCACTTCACCAACACCTTCCACCCCAACCTTCAGTTCACCTGGGCCATCTCCAGCACATCCCTCACCTTCCTGGACCTCTCGGTCTCCATCTCAGGCAACCAGCTTGTAACTGATGTCCATTTCAAGCCCACCGACTCCCACAGCTACCGAGAATACACCTCCTCCCACCCACCCTCCTGCAAAAATTCCATCCCATATTCCCAATTCCTTCGCCTTCGCCGCATCTGCTCCCACGATAAGACATTCCACTCACACACATCCCAGATGTCCAAGTTCTTCAAGGACCGCAACTTTCCCCCACAGTGATCGAGAACGCCCTTGACTGCGTCTCCCGTATTTCCCGCAACACATCCCTCACACCCCGCCCCCGCCACAACCGCCCAAAGAGGATCCCCCTCGTTCTCACACACCACCCCACCAACCTCCGGATACAACGCATCATCCTCCGACACTTCTGCCATCTACAATCCGACCCCACCACCCAAGATATTTTTCCATCCCCACCCCTGTCTGCCTTCCGGAGAGACCACTCTCTCCGTGACTCCCTTGTTCGCTCCACACTGCCCTCCAACCCCACCACACCCGGCACCTTCCCCTGCAACCGCAGGAAATGCTACACTTGCCCCCACACCTCCTCCCTCACCCCTATCCCAGGCCCCAAGATGACATTCCACATTAAGCAGAGGTTCACCTGCACATCTGCCAATGTGGTATACTGCATCCACTGTACCCGGTGTGGCTTCCTCTACATTGGGGAAACCAAGCGGAGGCTTGGGGACCGCTTTGCAGAACACCTCCGCTCAGTTCGCAACAAACAACTGCACCTCCCAGTCGCAAACCATTTCCACTGCCCCTCCCATTCTTTAGATGACATGTCCATCATGGGCCTCCTGCAGTGCCACAATGATGCCAGCCACCCAAAGGTTGCAGGAACAGCAACTCATATTCCTCCTGGGAACCCTGCAGCCTAATGGTATCAATGTGGACTTCACCATTTTCAAAATCTCCCCTTCCCCCACCGCATCCCAAAACCAGCCCAGTTCGTCCCCTCCCCCCACTGCACCGCACAACCAGCCCAGCTCTTCCCCTCCACCCACTGCATCCCAAAACCAGTCCAACCTGTCTCTGTCTCCCTAATCTGTTCTTCCTCTCACCCATCCCTTCCTCCCACCCCAAGCCGCACCCCCATCTACCTACTAACCTCATCCCACCTCCTTGACCTGTCCGTCTTCCCTGGATTGACCTCTCCCCTCCCTACCTCCCAACCTATACTCTCTCCACCTATCTTCTTTTCTCTCCATCTTCGGTCCGCCTCCCCCTCTCTCCCTATTTATTCCAGAACCCTCACCCCATCCCCGTCTCTGATGAAGGGTCTCGGCCCGAAACGTCAGCTTTTGTGCTCCTCAGATGCTGCTGGGCCTGCTGTGTTCATCCAGCCTCACATTTTATTATCTTGGATTCTCCAGCATCTGCAGTTCCCATCATCTCTGACATCAGCTTCCCTGCGTCTCTGATGCTGCTTGTCCTGCTGTGTTCATCCAAATCAACACCTTGTTACCCCCCATTCTCCTTTGTTTGTGTTTTCTTGCTCTTCCTCCCTCCCTCTGATTCTCACCCCCTCTCTCACCTCTGCTGGCTCTAATTTCACTCCCTTGTCATGTTCCCTTATTTCCATCTTTCTGTCCCTTCTCTCTCTCTCTCCGCCCACAAACTCACTCTGGCTTTATTCACAGAGAGTACAAGAGGAAAGGAAACCAAAGCACGCAGCGCCTTCGGCTGAGAGAGAAATGAAGAACTGCCGGAGATTTTCCAAACCCTGACACAGGGGTTGCCTCTCTCTCTCTCGACAGTCTCTGTGACTGCCCCATCAAACCCCACACCCATTCCCGTCCCATGGTGTCTCTCCACAAACCCACCTCCGGGTGGAAATGCAAACACAAGTTGCTGGAAATGCTCAGCATCTGTGAAGAAAAAGTCCCGAGGTAGCGTTTTGGGTGCGATGACCCTTTCCCTCACAGCTCCGGCTGGAAATGCTCCAGCCTCTGAGACAGGGTCCCCTTGAGGTCGGAGAGCTGCGGCTCCACCTCGGCTGTTCGCTTGGCATCAGGAGCTCCCCTCAGCCCCAGGAAGGGGTATGATCACCCCCGAGCCTTATACTGACAGTGGTTGTGTCCTTCCCTCATCCCCGGGAGCCCCTCCTGCCTTCTCACCTTGTTGCCGGGGTGCTATTTGACTACGGAGGGCTGTGCGATAAAGATCCTACTTCCCACAGCGGCAGGGGGAGGGGGCATCCCTTCGCTCCTAAAACACCTCCTCCCATCCAATCTTGTGGCAATGGCTGTTCGGCTGCAGAAAGCGGCGCTGCCCGTGACCCCAAACCTCCCTACAACACCCCTCTCCTAATCCGACCCTTTTGCAGTAGCTGTCGGCCACTCAGTCACTGGGCTGTACAATAGTGACTCTCCCCATGTCCACTCACTTCCAGGACGGCTATCCTCCAACCCCGACCCCATCCCATCCGCCTCCTTCCCTTTACCATGTGGTACGAGAGCTGCAGGCTGGTCGGCTACGGAAACCCGCGCAAGGCTGGATAATAGACACCCTCCCAATGTCCCCAGCCTTCCCCTCACCCGGGGAGGGGAATTCTCACCCCCAAAACATCCATTCCCAACACCTCGCTTTGGGATAGGAGCGGCGCAGGATGTGAAACAGGGACCGTGCTCATGTCCCCAATCCTCCCTTCACCCCAAACCACCACCCCCAGCTTACCTTGCAGTAGGACATAGTTGTAGGCTGCTCAGCTACGGAAGGCGTCGCGGACCCGTGGCCGGATGCTCGGGGAGCGCGGGCTCGGTGCCAGGCAGCTGTGCCCAGGCGCCGGGTGAAGAGGCCTTCTCCCACCTTGGATCCCCGCTCCCGACGCAGGGCCGAGCCACTGAGCAGCGAGCGCTCCAGCAGCCCGGATGCCTGCTCCCAGCCCGGTGGTCATGCTGGAGGCCGCTGGAGAACATGAGGTTGTAGGGGTCCGGGAGCGTGGTGCGATGATCCCCGCTGCCGAACAGCTGGGTCCTCAGAACCCTCCTGGGAAAAGGGATCGAGACAGCGGACTCGTCGCCGACGGAGAGCGGGGGAAAGGCGTGAGTAGGAACAGGAGAGGAAGGGGATTTACTGAGAGGGAGAAAGAGACAGACTCTGTGTGTGTGTGTGTGTGTGTGTGTGTGTGTGTTTGTGTGTGTGTGTGTGAGAGAGAGAGAGGGGATTAGAAATGCAGTCTGATTGCGGATGGGTTGGGTTTAAATAGAGATTTTTAAACTTCGTTCAAAAAAACTCACAATGCTCCCTGCTGAGCGGGTGGAGAGGCTCGGATAGAGAGGAAGAGAGACACAGGGGGGCGGGGGAGAGGGGACAGAGAGAGGTTCACAGGGAGAGACGGAGAGACAGGGGAGACAGGGGAGAGAGAACGGCAGAAGCACACACAGAGGGAGCCAGATACAAGACGAGAGATAGAGAGGGGCGCACACAGAGACCAAAGAGACAGAGTGAGAGAGGAGAGAGGAGAGAGACAGAAGTGCACAGCGAGGTGGCAGAGACAAGACGACAGAGAGAGACAGAGACATAGAGTGAGGCACACACAGAGAGATGGAGAGACAGAGATTGTGTGTGTGGCGGGGGGTGAGTTTGGAGAAAATAGGAGAGAGAGAGACAGAGTCGTCGAGTTGTACAGCAGGGAAACAGACCCTTCAGTCCAACTCCTCCAGGCCGACCAGACACCGTAACTGACTAGTTCTGTTTGCCAGCCTGGAGCCCATATCCCTCCAGCCCCTTCCTATTCATGTGTCCCTGCAGGTGACTTCTCATTACTGTGAGTATAACAGCCTCTGTCACTCCTCTGGCAGTTCATGCCACACACAAACTACACTCGGGAGAACACCTTGGCGCCAAATCCCCCTCCCATCCTCTGAGAAAAGGAACCGGAAATGACATCACCAACCCAAGGAAACCGGAACACTTAAAGAGAAGGCGGGACCTAACTCCAGCGCTTCCCCGGATGCTCCCTGAAGATTTTACCCGGAATGGTGCCGAAACGTCTGCAAACTAACCTTCCAGCTCAGTGAGCAATCTTACATCCAGAACCTCAACCCTGAGCTACAAATCTTCTCAAAACTCGATAATGCTTTGCCACTTGATTAACAGGTGCATCCTTTTTTTAAAAAAAAATAAACTTTTTTTGCTGGATGTATGACTGACTGGCCAGTGTTCATTGTCCTTCCTTAACTGAGCCTTGGGAGCTCTGCAGACCAATGCTATCAACGTGGATTTCACAAGCTCCAAAATCTCCCCTCCCACCACTGCATCCCAAAACCAGCCCAGCTCGTCCCCTAATCTGTTCTTCCTCTGACCGATCCCCTCCTCCCAGCTCAAGCCAAACCCCCATTCCCTACCTACTAACCTCTTCCCGCCCCCTTGACCTGTCGGTCCTCCCCAGACTGACCTATCCCCTCCCTACCTCCACACCCACACTCACCTCTACTGGCTTCATGTCCGCCCCTTTTACTTAAGACCAGAAGACATCGGAGTGGAAGTAGGGCCATTCGGCCCATCAAGTCCACTCCACCATTTAAATCATGGCTCAGGGGCATTTCAACTCCACTTCCCTGAACTCTCCCCGTTGCCCTTGATTCCTCGTGAGATCAAGAATTAGTCGATCTCTGCCTCGAAGGCATCCAACGTCCTGGCCCCGACTGCACTCCGTGGCAATGATTTCCACAAGCCCGCCACTCTCTGGCTTTACAATTGTCATCTCATTTCCGTTTCAAATTTACCCCCTCTAATTTTTAGGCTGTGCCCACGGGTCCTAGTCTCCCGGCCTCATGGAAACAACTTCCTAGCGTCCACCCCTTCTGAGGCAGACATTATGTTGTAAGTTTCTATTAGATCTCCCCTCAACCTTCTAAACTCTGATGAGTACAATCCCAGGATCCTTAGCCGTTCATCATATGTCAAACCTACCACTCCAGGGATCATCCGTGTGAATCTCCGCTGGACACGCTCCAGGGCTAGTATGTCCTTTCTGAGGTGTGGGGCTCAAAATTGGACATGGTATTCTAAATGGGGCCTAACTAGAGCTTTATAAAGCCTCAGAAGCACATCGCTGCTTTTATATTCCAACCCTCTTGCGATAAAGGACAACATTACATTCGCTTTCTTAATTACGGACTCTACCTGCAAGTTAACCTTTAGAGAATCCTGGACCAACACTTCTAGATTCCTTTGTACTTGAGCTTTACGAATTTTCTCACCATTTAGAAAATAGTCCATGCCTGTATTCTTTTTACCAAAGTGCAAAACCCCACATTGAATTTCATCAGCCATTTCCTGAACCACTCTCCTAAACTAACTCTTTCTGCCGCTTCTCCACCTCCTCAGTACTACCTGCCTGTCCACCTATCTTCGTATCATCGGAAAACTTCGCCAGAATGACCCCGGTCCCTTCATCCAGATCAATACGTAAGGTGTACAGCTGCAGCCCCGACACCGAAACCTGCGACACCAATCGTCACCGGTTGCCATGCCGAAAAACAGCCTTTTATCCCAACTCTCTGCCTTCTATCAGACAGCCAATCCTCAATCCAAGCCAGTAGCTCATCTCGAACACCATGGGCCCTCACCTTGCTCAGCAGCCTCCCGTGAGACACTTACGTAAGGCCTTTTGGAAGTCTAGATAGATAACATCCACTGGGTTTCCCTGGGCTAACATACTTGTTACCTCTTCAAAGAATTCTAACAGGTTTGGCAGGCACGACCTCCCCTTACTACATCCATGCTGACTTGTTCTAATCTGACCCTGCACTTCCAGGAATTTCAAAATCTCATCCTTGACAATGATTCAAGAATTTTATTAACTACCGAAGTCAGGTTAATCGGCCTGTAATTTTCCATCTTTTGCCTTGATTCTTTCTTAAACAAGGGGGTTACAACATCAATTTTCCAATCATCTGGGACTTACCCTGACTCCAGGGACTTTTGAAAGATCACATCCAAAGCCTCTGCTATTTCCTCAGCCACCTTCCTCAGAACTCTAGGATGTAGCCCTTCGGGGCCAGGAGATTTGGCAATTTTTAGACCTTTTAGCTTTTCTTGCACTTTCTCTTTTGTAATGCCTACCGTACTCAACTTTGCCCCCTGACTCTCCCTAAGTGTTGGCATACTACTCATGTCTTCCACTGTGAAGACTGACGCAAAGTACTTATTAAGTCCTTCAGCTACTTCCTTATCTCCCATCACTAGCCTTCCAGCATCAATTTGGAGCGGCCCAGTGTCTACTTTTGCCTCATGTTTGTTTCTTATGTATTGGAAGAAGCTTTCACTGTGATTTCTAATATGACTAGCTAGCCTACCTTCATATTTGATCCTCTCCTTCCTTATTGCTCGTCTGTCTCCTCTGCACCCATCTTCCCCTCTGTCCATCTTCAATCTGCCTTCCCCCTCTCCCTGTTTATTTCAGAACTGTCTCCTCCTCCCTCTTTTCTGATGAAGGGTGTCTGCCCGAAATGTCAGCTTTTGTGTTCCTGAGATGCTGCTTGGCCTGCTGTGTTCATCCAGCTCCACACTTTGTTATCTTGGATTCTCCAGCATCTGCAGTTCCCATTTTCTTTTTATTTTGGGGGCAGCTGCTGTCAATACCCACCCAAACAAAAGCTTCATTTGTCATTTTCAAAATTGGTAATAGCCCACAATCTGCTGAGTGAACAAAAAAAGTACCCATTTGCCTGTGACTCTCAGATGGATTTCTTTCCGATTTATTTATTCTTTAATGAGACATAGCTGTTGCTGATTGTCCAGCATGAACTGACTTCTTGAACAGCTTCATGTTGCTGTACAGAGACCCACAATGCTGTTCCAAAAGAGATTACGAAGATTGACTCAGTAACAACCATTCATTTCCAAATAAGTTTGTGAGTAGCTTGGAGGTGATTTTTACTGGGGTTAGTGCTACCATGTCTGATGTCCTTGCCCTTGAAGATGAGTTTTCTAAGTCTGGAAAGGTGTGTGTCAGAATAGTGGGTAAAAAATGTGGCAGTGCATCTTGTCCAGGGACACATTATTGTCTCTTGGAGTTGGCTGTGGAGAGAATGGATACGGTGCCAATCAAGGGGCTGCTTTGGCCTAGACTCAAGATTGTTTTCAGTGTTGTTGGATCTGCACCGTCATTGACACACTTCTGACTTGAGAATTGGAGGAGGGCTGCAGGCTTTGGAGTGTCAGCAGTTTCTACATCAAATCGCAGAGTCGTCTTGCTTTGTCTCTGAGTCTGTGGCCCCGAGTGATATCTAAAACCAGGTCATCTCTCTTGTGAGCTTGTTATTCTAAACTGGACATTGCGCTTTCTTTACTCAGAGAGTAGTAAGGGAATGGAATGCTTTGCTTGCAACGGTAGTAGATTCGCCAACTTTCGGAACGTTTAAGTCGTCATTGGATGAGCACATGGACGTACATGGAATAGTGTAGGTTAGATGGGCTTCAGATCGGCATGACAGGTCGGCACAACATCGAGGGCCGAACGGCCTGTACTGCGCTGTAATGCTCTATGTTCTAATGGTCTCTTCATTATAGAAAAGAGGTGATTGCATTTGAGCATGTGTGGAGGACATTCATCAGGATGTTCTGAGGGAGTGAAGCATTTCAACTCGATGGAGAGTCTGGCTAAGTTTGAGATAACAGGAACTGTCAATGCTGGAGTCTGAGATAACACAGCGTGGAGCTGGAGGAACACTGCAGGCCAGGCAGCATCACTGTTTTATCTGGATAAGGTTGGCTTGTTTTCTTCCGAATAGGGAAGGTTGAAGAAGGTCCTGAAAAAATGGTCTGCATTCTGATGGGTCTCAGCGAGGGAAGCAGAACGACCATTCATTGGGTGGGAGGTTGGGGGGGCGGGGGGACGGGGGGGAAGAGATACATACATTTAAGCTAAAAGGCTCAGAAGGAATTTCAGGAAAGAAAAGACACCCAGAAGGTGCTGGGGGTTTGGAATTCATTGTCTGGGACTTTAGTTGAGGTGGTGGATAATCTTTTCACATTAAAGAAAAAGGGTTGGTACAGCACTTAAAATGAAATAACATTCAAGGCAACGGGCCTATTGCTAAAACATGAGCCAAATGTGAACTTAGTGTGGCTTCAGTGGTTACAGACACAATGGAATGAAGTGCTTGTTCAATTCACACAGATGATCCCTGGAATGGTAGGCTTCACCTACGATGAATGGCTAAGGATCCTGGGATTGTACTCACGACAGTTCAGAAGGTTGAGGGGAGAACTAATAAAAACTTACAAGATAATGTATGGTTTAGAAGAGGTGGACGCTAGGAGGTTGTTTCCGTTAGCAGGGGAGACGAGGACCCGTGGGCACAGCCTTAAAATTCGAGGGGTTCAATTTAAAACTGAAATCAGACGACATTTCTTCAGGCAGAAAGTGGTGGGCTTGTGGAATTCATTGCCGCAGAGTGCAGTGCAGGCCGGGATGTTGGACGCCTTCAAGGCAGAGATTGACAAATTCTTGATCTCAAAAGGAATCAAGGGCTACGCGGAGAGTGCAGGGAAGTGGTGTAAAAATGCCCATCAGCCATGATTTAAATGGTGGAGTGGACTTGATGGGGCGAATGGCCTTACCTCCACTCCTATGTCTCACGGCCTTATGGTCTAATACTGGAGAATTCTCTTATTCTATGATTCTGGAGCAGGGGACAGTGAGTGGACAGCACAGGACAGTTCACCTAACTTCTCCTTTACCAATCTTCTATCTGCCTCCCCACTTCTCCCTATTTTTTTCAGAATCCCCTTCTCCTCCACCATTTTTGAAGAAGGGTCTCGACCCGAAACGTCAGCTTTCTTGCTTCTCTGATGCTGCTCGGCCCGCTGTGTTCATCCAGTTCTCCACCTTGTTCTCTCAGATTCTCCAGCATTGGCAAGTTCCTACTATCTCTTGAGGAAGCTTACTTGTTTTTGCACCCAAACTGTGGTGAGAATGTGGAACGCACCGACTGTGTGGGTGGTAGAGTCAGAAACCATGACGACATTTAACAAGTCTTTGACTGGGCATTTGCAATGCCAAGGCATACAAGGCTCTGGGTCGAGAGCTGGGAAATGTGATGAGAATAGTTCGGGACTTGCATCTTGTGAGGGCACATACAATTTGCTGAAGGGTCTGTTCCATTGCCATGGCACTCTATTACGCTGTCCCTCAATGATCCTACGACAAGTAAGTGAAGGTTTACAGAAACAGATAGTTTTCAAGGACAATGCCAAAAGGAAAAGTGATGCACAGGCAAAGTGCATGTAAGAATTTAACCAAGGATGAACACCATTGAAGAACTGGTATTTGTGCCAATGCACCAAACCTGCAGATGAAAATGCAGTGCCCAGTTTGATTGCAAACAGCAACAACCACCAGTTAGTAACATGATCAATGGAAATATCTGAATGCCTGTTGTTGTGATCTCAAGCATTTACCTGCGTCGAGTGAAATCCACCACCATAGTTCTGTTGCATCGTTGGCCACCTCGCAATCGGTGTTGCATAGTCAATATCGTTCCTTGACAACGCTTGAAGCAAGGCATAAGCAGTGGTTTCCACAGTCATCGCAGAAGCCTGTGCTGCTTCAATTGGATACGGCTTCTCGTCCTCCAACAATGGAGGCTTTCCAGGAACCAACATCAGAATCTGTCATTTGTTAAAGGGATTAGCTGAGAATAAAGTTTACATCATATAGATTTTTGTTTGCATTTCACCAACACAACAATGGTTTTGCTGGTCAAGATCCAGCATTATCTCACCACTGATGTCTATAACATTCTCCATACTTTCCGCTCAGTGATGGGTCCTTTTGTTTGGGAAAAATAGGCACCTTCAAATGCAAATGAATCAAGGTGAGCTTGAGTTTCTCATCAGGCTACATGGCAGTTATTACAAGATGTTCTGAACAAAAGGTGAAGGAGCAGATGAAACCATTCACCAGTCTGGATGATCTTCTTGCCCTCATCCTGAGGAGGCATCACAGATCTTAACTTACACGCAATTCAAATTATTTCATGCAATGACAAGACTGAATGTTCCGGATACTGCAAATGCCATGGCACCTGGCAGCATCCCACAAACTGTCCTGGAACAATGTGCCCCAAGGTCGCCACACCAACAGTAAATGTTTTCCAGTACATTTTTAAACACTTGCAACACTCACATTTCAGAGAAAGATGACCTATCACGCAATCGGCAGACAAATTGTCCTGACCAATTATGACCTCAATGTATTCTCAATCATCAGCAAAGTAATGCAACATCTGGATGACAGTGCTGTCAAACAGCTGCACACTAAGGTTCAGTTTACTTTTCGTCATGCCACACTTCTCGTAACCTCGTTCAGGATTTACCACAAATATGATCAGAGATCCTGAGCTTGAAAAGGAAGGAAAGTGCAATCTGTCATTTCCACCCTGGCAACTTCTGATTGAATGTGGTGTGAAGCAGAGGAATAGGAAGTTGAGTCAGTGGCATTCACTGGATACCTGCACTGGTTGAAGTCATGTCTTCATTTGAACCAAAGTGGAGACATGAACGTTCATTGAATATTGTCCAGGTGTCCAGCAGAATTCATGACTTTTCCAACAGTGAAGTCAACGATGAGAAAATACAGTGAGACTTGGACAACGATCAGGCTTGTCCTGATAAACGATAAGTAACATTTGCACCATACAAGTGCTAAGCAGCAATCAGCTCCAACAAGAGCGAATATGACCATATCACAAAATTCCATGTCCTTACCCTCACATCACCCTTACATTTTTTTAAATGTGCAAGTGTTATCCAAGCCATGCAGGGTAATGGGCCAGGTGTTGGAAATGAGGTTAGAACAATTCAGTGCTTGTCTTTGACTCTCACAGAATCCGTGAGCTTAAGAATTTAATTCTCCTGTACTGTAGCCCACTGAGGTGCTTGGCTATCCACTTCATCAAGGTTAACACTGATCTAAAACTAAACTGGAACGGTTACATAATCAGCAGCTGCCAGGTCCGTGGTACAAACCGCCTTGCTGTGGGACAGGGTCAGGCAAATCCAAGTGAGTGATCGTGGTTGGAGACTCATTCGTTGGGGGCATAGTTTCTGTAGCCACATTTGAGATACCAGGGTTGTGTGTTGCTTCCCTGGTACCAAGGTCAAGGACATCTCTGAGTGGTTGCAAGAAATTCTTAAGGGGGAGGGTGAGCAGCCAGAGGCCATTGTGCACATTGGTACCAATGACGTAGGTAGAAAGAGGGATGAGATCCTGTGGACTGTGTACAAGGAGTTAGCAAAGAGGCTGAAAGGCAGGACCTAGAGGGTAATAATTTATGGGTTGCCACGAGTGCCACATGTTCGTGAGTTAAGTCAGAGAAAGATAGGTGAGATGAATGCATTGGTTAAGGAGCTGGTACTGGGGGCAGGCTTTCATGGATAATTGCGACCGCTTCTTGGGCAAGGGGTGACCTGTGTAAGAGGGATGGGTTGCACCTAAACTGAACGGGAACAAATACCCTCACAGGGAGGTTTGCTAGTGCTACTTGGGAGGATTTAAAGACTTGCAGGCAGCTGGGAACCAGAGCAGCAGGTCAGCAAGCAGATGAATTGATGGCAGGTACATGCTAGGACCAATAAATCAGAAAAGAATGGCAGTCAGAGACAGGTACATGAACATGATGGCACGAACAAGCTGAAATATGTTTATTTCACTGCAAGGAGTATTACAGGTAAGGCAGATGAGCTTCGAGCCTGGATCAGTACATGGGACTCTGATGTTGAGGCCATTACAGAGGCTTGGTTGAGACAGAGACCGGACTGGGTGTTCAATGTTCCAGGGTTTCATTGCTTCAGACAAGATAGAGGGGAAGATAAAAGAAGGAGGTGCACTCCTAACCTGTGGGAAATGTTACATCTGTACCTAGAAAGGACATTCTGGAGGGCTTGCCCACTGAGGCAACAGAGGTAGCGTTCAAAAATAAGATAGACACAATCACTCTGATCAGATTAAACTAATAGCCTGCTCCCCTGTTGCCACTGACACACTGAGGAACAACTATGTAGGCAGCTTTTGAAACGATGCAATAAGTCTGAGTTGTCACAGTCAGTGAATTTAACCTCCCCGGTATTGACTGGGACTCCCTTACAACAAGAGTTTCAATGAGGCTGAATTTGTTAAGTCTATCCAAGAGAGTTTCTTGACACAGTATGTGGATAGAAGATGGGCCATACTGGACTTTGTCCTGGTCAGGTAACTGGTGAGAAGGGTGGGAAAGCATTTTGGAAATAGTGATCACAACTCCTTAAATTTTAAGATTGCTATGAAGAAGTATAAGTCAGGACCTTGGGGGAGAGTAAATTATATCAATTTTAGGTAGGAGCTGGGGAGTGTTAATTGGGAGGAGCTGTCACATTTGCCATATGGGAATTGTTTAAAGGCCTGCTTATGAGTTTAGGATCAGGAAGGAGGAAGGACAAGGATGGCAAGGGAAAAGACCCTTGGATCATTGGGGAGGTTGTGAAGTTAGTCAAAAGGGAAAAACAAAAATATGTCAGGTTTAGGAAGCTAAAATCGAACAGGGCTGACATAAAGAAAGCAGAAAAAGAAAGGCGATGAAATGACCTTGGCAAGGAGGGTTGAAGGAAATCCCAAGGCATTCTGTGCATACATCTAAAACAAGGGGATAAATAGCAAGAAGGTACGACCATTCAGGATAAAGGAGGGAACTTGTGTTTGGAAGCAGAGGATGTGGGCAAGATCCTAAATTAAGTCCGTGCATCACTATTCACTCAGGCGAAGGGTGTGGAGGATAGTGGGATTTGTGTGGAGCATGCTCATATGATAACAGCATTTTGAAATCAAGAAAGAGCATTCAGGTGGATAAGTCCTCAGGACCCAATGGTATCTCCTCAAGGATTTTGAGCGAGGTGAGAGAAGAGATTGTCGGGGCATTCAGCAATATCTTTGTATCCTTGGTAGCCACTGGAGGGGTACTGGAGGATTAGCAAGTTGCTAAATGTTCTTCTTCTGTTCAAGAAGGGAAATAGGGTCAATCCAGGAAACTCTCGACTCGCGAGTTTCTCATCGTTCATTGGAAGCTATTGGAGAGAATTCTTAGGGATTGTATTTATCTGTATTTGGAACAGCATGGCCTCATTCGGGACAGTCAGCATGGCTTTGTGCAGGGCAGGTCATGTCTTACTAACTTGACTGAATTTTTTGAGGAGGTGACGAATGTGATCAATGAAGGTAGAGCAGTGGATATTGTTGACATGGATTTTAGCAATACTTTCAACAAGGTGCCTCATGATAGGATCATCCAGAAAATTAAGATGCACCGAGTCAATGGTGGCTTGGATGCTTGGATTCACAACTGGCTTGCCCAGAGAAGACAGAGGCAAGAGGTGGAATGGTGCTTTTCAGGCTGGAGATCCAGGACGATTGGTGTTCCGCAGGGATCTGTGCTGGGACCTCTGCTGTTTGTGGTCTATACAAAATGACTGAGGTGAAAATATAGATGTATGGGTTAGCAAGTTTGCAGACAACAGAATGATTGGGAGAATCAGGATGAGTGTAGACGTCATAAAAGGATACAGATCAGTTGCAGAAACGGTAAGTGGATTTTAATCCATTAAATGTGAGATGCTCCACTTTGGGAAATCAACTATTACAGAAAAATATACAGTTAATGGCACCCCTCAGTGCAGAATTGTTAAGGTGGGGATGCAGGTGCACTCAATCTGTTCATTGAGAACTGTCGACGTGATATCACCTCAATTTCTCTGTTCCCTGCATCAAACCCAACCTACGTCCTGCCCAACTGACTGCCCTCCACGCACTCATATCTCACCCTGACTTTGTTATTAAGCCTGCCGATAAGGTGGTGCTGTTGTGGTCTGGTGAGCTGAAGTCTACCTTGCAGAGGCTGAGCGCCAGCTCTCAGATACCTCCTCCGACTTCTCCTGGACCATGACCGCACCGGGCCATTGTATCTACTACAGTAACTGATCTTGGTCTATCTGGTGATCTTCCCCCTCTGTTTCCAAGCTGAAAGGCCACAGCTCCCCACAGGTTGCTCCTACGTCCCCCTAAAAATCCACAAATGAGACTGTCCTGGCAGACCCATTGTTTCAGCCTGTTCCTGCCCCACAGAACTCATCTCTTCCGACCTTGACTCAATCTTCTGTCCCCTGGTCCAAGCACTGCCCACGTACATCCAGAAATACTCTGATATTTTACGCAGTTTTAAAAACATCAGTTTGCCGGTTCCAGCTGTGTCCTCTTTACCATGAACGTGTAATTCCTTTACAAATCCATTCCCCACCAGGAGGTTCTTAGGGCTGTCCCCTTCTTCTTGGAGCAAAGACCTGAACATGCCCCTCCCACAACCACCCTCCTCCACTTGGTCGACCTCATCCTCACCCTCAACAACTTGCTGTTTAACTCCTCTCATTTTCTTCGGGTAAGAGGAGCAGCTCCGGGCACCTGCGTGGGCCCGAGTTAAACCTGTCTCTTCACGGGGTACGTGGAACATTCCCACCCACAACACTTTCTCCGATACATAAATGATATCATCCGGCTGCTTCTCTCTCTTGTCTGAAATTGGAAAACTTCATCAACTTCGCCTCCAATTTCCATCCTGCCCTCACTTTCACCTGCTCTCCCTCTGACTCCACCCTTCCCTTCCTCAACATTTCTGCTTCCATTCCTTGGGGTAGGCTTCGCACTAATATCCATTACAAACTCTCTGACTCTCACAGCTACCTGGTCTATATATCCTCACACCCCACTTTCTGTAAAGACTCCAACCTCTTCTCTCACTTCCTCCATCTCCATCGAACATGTTCTCATGAGGCCAACATCAACAAGGGAGCCTCCAAAATGTCCATCTTCTTCCTCAACTGAGGATTCTCCGGCTCCGTGGTCGACAAGGCCCTCAACTGTGTCCAACCCAGCACTTCTGCCCTCACCTTTTCTCTTCCCTCCCAAGATAGCAATAAGGTTCCACTTGACCTTACCTATCAACCCACATGCCCACATCCATACCAACCTCAGGCACCATTTCCACCACCACCAGCAGGATGCCGCCACCAGACACATATTCCCCTCCCCTCCCTTATCCGCCTTAACCGGATCACCAGGAGGAAATGCAAGCAGACACGGGGAGAACGTGCAAACTTCGCACAGACAATTGCCCGAGGCTGCAGTGCGAACCACTGAGCCACCGTGCTGCCCAGAATCTTGGTGGTGTGGATGAGCAGAGAGATCTCGGTGTCCATGTGCGTAGATCCCTGAAAGTTGCCCCGCAGATTGATAGGCTTGTTCAGAAGGCGTACGGCGTGTTAGGTTTTATTGGTACAGAGATTGAGTTTCGGAGCCATGAGGTCATGTTGCAGCTGTACAAAACACTGGTGCGGCCGCGCTTGGACTATTGCGTACAGTTCTGATCGCCACATTATCGGAAGGATTTGGAGGGGGTTTATTTGGATCTTGTCTGGTGTGGAAGGAAGGTCTTATGAGGAAAAGCTTCGGGACTTGAGGCTGTTTTTGTCAGAAGAAGGTGAAGAGGCAACTTAATAGAGACATACAAGATAATCAGAGGATTAGATAGGTGGACAGCGATCGTCTTTTTCCTCGATGGTGATGGTGAGCACGAGTGGAGATAGGTTTAAATTGAGGGGAGATAGATATGGGACACATGTCAGAGGGAGGTTCTTTATTCAGAGAGTAGTATGGGTGCGGAATGCCCTGCCTGCAACAGGAGTAGATTGCCAAGTTTAAGGGCATTTAAATGAACATTGCTAAATATATGGATGGTAATGGAATAGTGTCGGTTAGATGGGCTTCAGGTTGGATTCACAGGTTGGCGCAACATCGAGGGCCGAAGGGCCTGTACTGCGCTGTAATGTTCTATGTTCTATGTCATAATACTTCAGTGAATTCTGGTTACCCTGCCGTAGGAAGAATGCTGTTAAACTATACAGAGTGCAAAAATAATTACAAAAGGTCATTGCTGGGACTGGAGGGTTTACGAGGAGTGGTGGATAGGCTCGGACTTTTTCCCTGGAGTATCGGAGGCGAAGGGGTGACTTCCAGAGGTGTAAAAAATCATGATGGGCATTGATAAGGGGAATAACCAAGGTAGGGGAGTCCAAAGCTAGAAGGGAGTAGGTTCAAATGCGAAAGGGGAAAGATTTAAAAGTGACCCGACCGGCAACTTTTCCCACACAGAGGGTGGTGCGTGAATGCAATGAGCTGCCAACAGACATGGTAGAGGCAGATAAAATTTCTGTATTTAAAAGACATTTGGACAGGTACACAATTAGGAAAGGTTTAGACGGATACCAAACGCAGGCAAATGGGACCGGTTAAGTTTGGGACACCTGATCAGTACAGATGATTAGGAGTGAGGGTCCTGATTCTGTGCTGTATGACTCTATGAATCTATGACTGAAGAGCTAACTAGGTGTGTGGATGAGGGCAATGCATTTGACACAGTCTACTTGGGCTTCAGCAGAGCTTTTGACAAGATTCCCCATTTGAAGACTGTTAGAACAGGAAACAGTCCATGGGATCCGAGGACACATGTGCACAGGAAATCATAACTCATGTAATTTGAATGAGTTTTTTAAAGTAGTAATGAAGAGCACTGATTAAGGCAGAAACATGGACGTATATGGGTTTCAGTAAGGCGTTCAAGAAGGTTCCTCACAGTAGTCCAGTAGGGAAGTTAAATCACACGGAGCACAGGGAGAGCGAGCCATAGAAGATAGAACATAGAACATTACAGCACAGTACAGGCCCTTCGGCCCTCGATCTTGTGCTGACCTGTCATGCCGATCTCAAGCCCATCTAACCTGCACTATTCCATGTACGTCCATATGCTTGTCCAATGACCACTTAAATGTACCTGAAGTTGGCGAATCTACTACCATTGCAGGCAAAGCGTTCCATTCCCTTACTACTGTCTGAGTAAAGAAACTACCTCTGACATCTGTCCTGTATTTTTCACCCCTCAATTTAAAGCTCTGCCCCCTCGTGCTCGCCATCACCATCCTAGGAAAAAGGCTCTCCCTATCCACCCTATCTCACCCTCTGATTATTTTATATGTTTCAATTAAGTCACCCCTCAACCTTCTTCTCTCTAATGAAGACAGCCTCAAGTCCCTCAGCCATTCCTCGTAAGACCTTCCCTCCATACCAGGCAACATCCTAGTAAATCTCCTCTGCACCCTTTCCAAAGCTTCCACATCCTTCTTGTAATGTGGTGACCAGAACTGTATACAATACTCCAATGCGGCCGCACCAGAGTTTTGTACAGCTTCACCATAACCTCTCGGTTCCGGAACTCAATCCCTCTATTAATCAAAGCTAAAACACTGTATGCCTTCTTAACAGCCCTGTCAACCTGGGTGGCAACTTTCAAGGATCTGTGTTCATGGACACCGAGATCTCTCTGCTCATCTATACTACTAAGAATCTTACCATTAGCCCTGTACTTTGCCTTCTGGTTACTCCTGCCGAAGTGCATCACCTCACGCTTGTCTGCATTAAACTCCATTTGCCACCTCTCAGCCCAGCTCTGCAGCTTATCTGTGTCTCTCTGCAACCAATCCTTTGTCACTATCCACAACTCCACCTATCTTAGTGTTGTCTGCAAATTTACTAACTCATCCTTCACTGCCCCCATCCAGGTCATTTATAAAAATGACAAACGGCAGTGGACCCAACACCGACCCTTGCGGTACCACCAGAAACTGGTCTCCAGGATGAACGTTTCCCATCAACTACCACCCTCTGTCTTCTTTCAACAGGCCAATTTCCGATCCAAACTGCTATATCTCCCACAATTCCATTCCTCTGCATTTTGTACAATAGTCTGTTATGGGGAACGTTATCGAACGCCTTGCTGAAATCCATATACACCACATCAACCGGTTTACTCTCATCTATCTGTTTGGTCACCTTCTCAAAGAACTCAATAAGGTTTGTGAGGCACGACCTACCCTTCACAAAACTGTACTGACTATCCCTAATCAATTTATTCTTTTCTAGATGATTATAAATCCTGTCCCTTAGAACCTTTTCCAACACTTTACCAACAACTGAGGTAAGGCTCACTGGCCTATAATTACCAGGGTTGTCTCTACTCCCCTTCTTGAACAGGAGAACCACAATTGCTATCCTCCAGTCATCTGGCACTATTCCTGCAGACAATGACGAGTTAAAGATCAATGCCAAAGGCTCGGCAATCTCCTCCCCGGATTCCCCGAGGATCCGAGGATAAATCCCATCCGGCCCAGGGGTCATAGCTGTCTTCACCCTCTGTAGGATTTCAAATACCTCTTCCTTGTGAACCTCAATCCCACCTAGTCCAGTAGCCTGTATCTCTGTATTCTCCTCGACAACATTGTCGTTTTCTAGAGTGAATACTGTTGAAAAATATTCATTTCACGCTTCCCCTATCTCATCTGACTCCACACACAACTTCCCACTACTATCCTTGATTGGGCCTAATCTTACTTTTCTCATTCTTTTATTTCTTAAATACCGATAGAAAACCTTACGGTTCACCCTGATCCTATCCGCCAACAAATTCTCAAGTCTCCTCCTGGCTCTTCTGAGCTCTCTCTTTCGGTCTTTCCTGGCTACCTTGTAACCCTCAAGCACCCTGACTGAGCATTCACATCTTATAGTAACAGAAGCCTTCTGCTTCCTCTTGACCAGAGATTCCACTTCCTTCATAAACCACGGCTCCCGCGCTCTACAGCTTCCTCCCGGCCTGACAGGTACATACTTATCGAGGACACACAGGAACTTTTCCTTGAATAAGCTCTACATTTCTATTGTGCCCATCCCTTGCAGTTTCCTTCCCCATCCTATGCTCCCAAAATCTTGCCAAATCTCATCGGAATTGCCTTTCCCCCAGATATAACTCTTGCCCAGTGGTGTACACCTCTACCTTTCCATCACTAAAGTAAACATAACAGAATTGTGATCGCTGAGGTTGGCAGTTTATTATCTTAGAATTGTGATCGCTATCACCAAGGTGATCACCTACTTCCAAATCTAACACCTGGCCAGGCTCATGACCCAGTTCCAAATCTGATGCGGTCACTGCACTCCAATTCCATTAGTCACTACATCCCACTTCCCTCAGTCACTGCATCCCACTTCACTCAGTCACTGCACCCCAAGGCCCGTCAGGCACTGCATCCCTATCACCTCATTTACTCCTTCCCATTACGTCAGTCACTGCATCCCACTTCACTCAGTCACTACATCCCACTTCACTCAGTCACTGCCTCCCATTACCCTCAGTCACTGCATCCCATTTCCCACGGTCACATCATCCCATTTCACTCAGTGACTGCATCCCATTTCACTCAGTCACTGCCTCCCATTTCAGTGAGTCACTGCCTCCCATTTCAGTGAGTCACTGCCTCCCATTTCAGTGAGTCACACCCTCCCATTTCAGTGAGTCACACCCTCCCATTTCAGACAGTCACTGCATCCCATGTCCCCAGAGTCACTGCGTCCCATTACACTCAGGCACTGCATCCTATTTCCCTCAGTCACTGCATCACATTTCACTCAGTCTCTGCTTCCAATTTCCCTCAGTCACTGCTTCCCAGTTCACTCAGTCAGTGTTTCCCATTACACTCAGTCACTGCGTCCCATTTCCCTCAGTCACTGCAAACCATTTCTGACAGTCACTGCAACCCATTTCACACAGTCACTGCATCTCCTTCCCCTCAGTCACTGCATCTCATTTCCCTCAGTCACTGCATCTCATTTCCCTCAGTCACTGCATCGCATTGTCCTCAGTCACTGCATCGCATTGTCCTCAGTCACTGCATCGCATTGTCCTCAGCCACTGCACCCCACTTCACTCAGTCACCGCATCCCATTTCACTCAGTCACTGCATCCCATTTCACTCAGTCACTGCATCCATTACACTCAGTCACGGCGTCCCATTTCACTCAGTCACTGCCTCCCACTTCACGCAGTCACTGCCTCCCATTTCAGTCAGTCACTGCATCCCATTTCAGTCAGTCACTGCATCTCATTTCAATCAGTCACTGCATCCCATTTCACTCAGTCTCAGCATCCCATATCACTCAGGCACTGCATCCCATTTCCATCAGTCACTGCATCCCATTTCCTTCAGTCACTGCATCCCATTTCCTTCAGTCACTGCATCCCATTACACTCAATCACTGCATCCCATGTCACTCAGTCACTGCATCCCTTCTAACGGAGACAGTGAATCCTATTCAACTGCAACAGCGAATCCATTTCGATCATCACCACACCCAATTCCCCACAGTCACGGCATCACATTACACTCAGTCACTGCATCCCGTTACAGTCAGTCACTGCATCCTATTTCCCTCAGTCACTGCGTCCCATTTCACTCAGTCAGTGCATCCCATTTCCCTCAGTCAGGGCGTCCCATTTCACTCAGTCACTACATCCCATTTCACGCAGCCACTGCACCCCATTACACTCAGTCACTGCATCCCATTACCGTCAGCCACTGCATCCCATTTCACTCAGTCACTGCATCCCATTTCCCTCAGTAACTGCATCCCATTTCCCTCAGTCACTGCATCCCATTTCATTCAGTCACTGCACCCCAGTTCACTCAGTCAGTGCATCCCATTTCCCTCAGTCACTGCGTCCCATTTCCCTCAGTCACTGCAACCTATTTCCCACAGTCACTGCATCTGCTTTCCCTCAGTCACAGCATCCCAATTCACTGAGACAGTGAATCTCATTGAACTGAAACGGTGCATCCCCTTCCCGTCAGTCACAGCATTCCATTTCCCAGAGTCACTGCATCTCCTTTCCCTCAGTCACTGCATCTCATTTCCCTCAGTCACTGCATCCCATTTCACTCAGCCACTGCATCCCATTTCACTCAGCCACTGCATCCCATTTCACTCAGTCACTGCATCCCATTTGACTCAGTCACTGCATCCTATTTAACGGAGACGTTGAATCCTATTCAACTGAGACAGTGCATCCATTTCCATCAGTCACCGCACCCGATTCCCGACAGTCACGGCATCCCATTTCAATCAGTCACTGCATCCCATTTCAATCAGTCACTGCATCCCATTTCATTCAGTCACTGCCTCCCATTTCAGTCAGTCACTCACTCCCATTTCAGTGACTCCCTCCCATTTCCCTCAGTCATTGCGACCCATTTCGCTCAGTCACTGCGTCCCATTTCTCTCAGACACTACATCCCATTTCACGCAGTCAGTGCATCACATGTCATTCAGTCTCTGGACTCCATTTCACTCAGTCACTGCATCCCATTTCCCATAGTCACTGGATCTCAATTCCTCAGTCACTGCATCCCATTTCACTCAGCCAGAGCATCCCATTACCCTCAGTCACTGCATCCCATTTCCCACAGTCACTGCATCCCATTTCACACAGTCACAGCATCACATTTCACACAGTCACTTCATCTGGTTTCCCACAGTCACTGCATCCCATTTCCCACAGTCACTGCATCCCATTTCATGCAGTCACTGCATCCCATTTCACGCAGTCACTGCATCCCATTTCACGCAGTCACTGCATCCCATTTCACGCAGTCACTGCATCCCATTTCACTCCGTCACTGCATTCAATTTCCATCAGTCACTGCATTCAATTTCCATCAGTCACTGCAATGCATTTCACTCTGTTACTGCATCCCATTTCACTCAGTCACGGTGTCCCATTTCCCTAAGTCACTGCATCCCATTTCACGCAGACACTGCATCCCATTTCACGCAGTCAGTGCATCACATTTCAGGCAGTCAGTGCATCACATTTCACGCAGTCACTGCATCACATTTCACGCAGTCACTGCATCACGTTTCACTCAGTCACTGCATCTCCTTTCCATCAGTCACTGCATCTCCTTTCCATCAGTCACTGCATCTCACTTCACTCATTCACTGCATCCCATTTCACGCAGTCACTGCATCCCATTTCACAGAGTCACTGCATCCTGTTTCTCATCTGATGCTGCATTCAAGTTCCGACAGGGACTGCATCCCATTTCCTCAGTCACTGCATCCCATTTCTCTCAGTCACGACATCCCATTTCCAAACAGTCATTGCATCCAATTTCACTCTCTCACTGCATTCAATTTCCATCTGTCACTGCATCCCATTTCACTCAGTCACGGCATCCCATTTCACTCAGTCACGGCATCCCATTTCCCTCAGTCACGGCATCCCATTTCACTCAGTCACTGCATCCCATTCAACGGAGACAGTGAATCCTATTCAACTGAGACAGTGAATGTATTTCCATCAATCACCACACCCAATGCCACACAGTCACTGCATCCCATTTCACTCAGTCACTGCATCCCATCTCCATCAGTCACGGCATCCCATTTCCATCAGTCATGGCATCCCATTTCCATCAGTCACTGCATCCGATTTCCATCAGTCACTGCATCTCCTTTCCCTCAGTCACTGCATCCCATTTCACTCAGTCACTGCATCCCATTTCACTCAGTCACAGCATCCCATTTCAGTCAGTCACTGCATCCCATTTCACTCAGTCACTGCATCCCATTTCCATCAGTCAATGCATCCCATTTCACTCAGACACTGCATCCCATTTCCCTCAGTCACTGCATCACATTCCCCTCAGTCACTGCATCGCATTAACCACAGTCACAGCATGCCATTTCCCACAGTGACTGCATCCCATTTCATTTAGGCACTGCATCCCAGTTCAATCATTCACTGCATTCCTGTTCACTCAGTCACTGCATCCCATTTCCCTCAGTCACTGCATCACATTCCCCTCAGTCACTGCATCGCATTAACCTCAGTCACAGTGTGCCATTTCCCACAGTGACTGCATCCCATTTCATTTAGGCACTGCATCCCAGTTCAATTATTCACTGCATCCCAGTTCACACAGTCGCTGCATCCCAGTTCACTCAGTCGCTGCATCCCAGTTCACTCAGTCGCTGCATCCCATTCCCCTCAGTCACTGCATCCCATTCCCCTCAGTCAGTGCATCCGATTTCCAACAGTCCCTGCAGCCCATTTAATGGTCACTGCATCCCATTTCACTCAGTCACTGCATCCCAGGACACTCAGTCACTGCATCCCCGTTCACTCAGTCACTGCATCCCAGTTCACTCAGTCACTGCATCCCAGTTCACTCAGTCACTGCATCCCAGTTCACTCAGTCACTGCATCCCAGTTCACTCAGTCACTGCGTCCCAGTTCACTCAGTCGCTGCATCCCATTCCCCTCAGTCACTGCATCTCCTTTCCCTCACTCACTGCATCCCATTTCACAGAGTCACAGCACCCCATTTCACTCAGTCACTGCAGCCCATTTCACTGATTCACAGCTTCCCATTTCACTCATTCACAGCATGCCATTTCCAACAGTGTCGGCATCTCCTTTCCATCAGTCAACGCATCACATTTCCCTCAGTCACTGCATCCCATTTCATTCAGTCACTGCATCCATTTCCCCACAGTCTCCACATCACATTTCACAGAGACACGGCGTCCCATTTCACTTCGCCACTGCAACCCGTTACCCTCAGTCACAGCATCCCGTTTCCACAGTCACTGCATCTCCTTTCCCCAAGTCACTGCATCCCATCTCCACGGTCACTTGCACCCATTTCATTCAATCACTGCCTCCCATTTCCATCACTCACTGCATCCCATTTCCAAAAGTGACTGCATCCCATTTCCCTCAGTCACTGCATCCCATTTCCCTCAGTCACTGCATCCCATTTCCCTCAGTCACTGCATCCCATTTCCCTCAGTCAGGGCATCCCATTTGCATCAGACACTGCATTCAATCTCCATCAGTCACTGCATCTCACTTCACTCATTCACTGCATCCCAATTCCCACAGTCACTGCATCCCATTTCACTCAGTCACTGCATCCCATTTCACTCAGTCACTGCATCCCATTTCACACAGTCACAGCATCACATTTCACACAGTCACTTCATCTCGTTTCCCACAGTCACTGCATCCCATTTCCCACAGTCACTGCATCCCATTTCACGCAGACACTGCATCCCATTTCACGCAGACACTGCATCACATTTTACGCAGTCACTGCATCACACTTCACGCAGTCACGGCATCACATTTCACGCAGTCACGGCATCACATTTCACTCTGTCACTGCATCACATTTCACTCTGTCACTGCATCACATTTCACTCTGTCACTGCATCCTATTTCACGCAGTCACTGCATCCCATTTCACACAGTCACTGCATCCCGTTTCTCATCTGACGCTTCATTCAAGTTCCGTCAGGTACTGCATCCCATTTCACTCAGCCACTGCATCCCATTCCCCTCAGTCACTGCATCCCATTCCCCTCAGTCAGTGCATCCGATTTCCAACAGTCCCTGCAGCCCATTTCACTCAGTCACTGCATCCCAGGGCACTCAGTCACTGCATCCCAGGACACTCAGTCACTGCATCCCAGGACACTCAGTCACTGCATCCCAGGACACTCAGTCACTGCATCCCCGTTCAATCAGTCACTGCATCCCATTTCACTCAGTCACTGCATCCCAGTTCACTCAGTCACTGCGTCCCAGTTCACTCAGTCACTGCGTCCCAGTTCACTCAGTCACTGCGTCCCATTCCCCTCAGTCACTGCATCTCCTTTCCCTCACTCACTGCATCCCATTTCACAGAGTCACAGCACCCCATTTCACTCAGTCACTGCAGCCCATTTCACTCATTCACAGCTTCCCATTTCACTCATTCACAGATTCCCATTTCAATCAGTCAAAGCATGCCATTTCCAACAGTGTCGGCATCTCCTTTCCATCAGTCAACGCATCACATTTCACTCAGTCACTGCATCCCATTTCATTCAGTCACTGCATCCATTTCCCCACAGTCTCCGCATCACATTTCACAGAGACACGGCGTCCCATTTCACTTCGCCACTGCAACCCGTTACCCTCAGTCACAGCATCCCGTTTCCATAGTCACTGCATCTCCTTTCCCCAAGTCACTGCATCCCATCTCCACGGTCACTTGCACCCATTTCATTCAATCACTGCCTCCCATTTCCATCACTCACTGCATCCCATTTCCCTCAGTCACTGCATACCATTTCCCTCAGTCACTGCATCCCATTTCCCTCAGTCACCGCATCCCATTTCCCTCAGTCACCGCATCCCATTTGCATCAGACACTGCATTCAATCTCCATCAGTCACTGCACCTCACTTCACTCATTCACTGCATCCCATTTCCCACAGTCACTGCATCCCACTTCACACAGTCATTGCAGCTTATTTCACTCAGTCACTGCATCCCATTTCACTCAGTCACTGCATCCCATTTCACTCAGTCACTGCATTCAATTTCCATCAGTCACTGCATCTCACTTCACTCATTCACTGCATCCCATTTCCCACAGTCACTGCGTCCCATTTCACTCAGTCACTGCATCCCATTTCACACAGTCACAGCATCACATTTCACACAGTCACTTGATCTCATTTCCCACAGTCACTGCATCCATTTCCCACAGTCACTGCATCCCATTTCACGCAGACACTGCATCCCATTTAACGCAGACACTGCATCCCATTTCACGCAGACACTGCATCCCATTTCACGCAGTCACTGCATCACATTTCACGCAGTCACTGCATCACATTTCACGCAGTCACTGCATCACACTTCACGCAGTCACGGCATCACATTTCACGCAGTCACGGCATCACATTTCACTCTGTCACTGCATCCCATTTCACACAGTCACTGCATCCCGTTTCTCATCTGACGCTTCATTCAAGTTCCGTCAGGTACTGCATCCCATTTCACTCAGCCACTGCATCCCATTTCACTCAGCCACTGCATCCCATTTCACTCAGCCACTGCATCCCATTTCACTCAGCTACTGCATCCCATTTCACTCAGCCACTGCCTCCCATTTTCCTCAGTCACTGCAACCCATTTCCCACAGTCACTGCGTCTCCTTTCCCTCAGTCACAGCGTCTCATTTCACTCAGTCAGCGCATCCCATTTCCCTCAGTCACTGCATCCCATTTCACTCAGCCACTGCATCCCATTTCAATCAGCCTCTGCTTCCCATTTCACACAGCCACTGCATCCCATTTCACTCAGTCACAGCATTCCATTTGACTCAGTCACTACATGCTATTTAACGGAGACAGTGAATCCTATTCAACTGAGACAGTGCATCCTATTTCACTCAGTCACTGCGTCCCATTACCCTCAGTCACTGCATCCCATTTCACTCAATCACTGCATCCCATTTCCCTCAGTCATTGCATCCCATTTCACTCAGTCACAGCAGCCCCTTTCACTCAGTCACTGCATCCCATTTCACTCAGTGACTGCATCCCATTTCCCTCAGTCACTGCCTCCCTTTTCCCAGTGTCACTGCAATCCTTTCCTGCAGTCACTGCAACCCATTTCCCACAGTCACTGCATCCCATTTCACTCAGTCACTGCATCCCATTTAACTGAGACAGTGAATCTCATTGAACTGAGACAGTGCATCCCATTTCCCTCAGTCACAGCATCTCCTTTAACTCAGTCACAGCATCTCCTTTAACTCAGTCACAATATCCCCTTTCACTCATTCACAGCTTCCCATTTCACTCATTCACAGCTTCCCATTTCACTCAGTCACTGCAACCCATTTCCCTCAGTCACTGCAACCCATTTCACAGAGTCACTGCACCCCATGTCACTCAGTCACTGCAGCCCATTTCACTCATTCACAGCTTCCCATTTCACTCATTCACAGCTTCCCATTTCACTCAGTCACTGCATCCCATTTCCCTCAGTCACTGCATTCCATTTCCTTCAGTGACTGCATCCCATTTCCTTCAGTCACTGCATCCCATTTCTCTCAGCCAGTGCATCCCATTTCACTCAGTGACTGCATCACATTTCACTCACCCAGTGCATCCAATTTCCCTACATCAGTGCATCTCATTTCCCTCAGTCACTGCATCTCATTTCATTCAGTCACTGCATCCCATTTAGCTCAGTCACTGCATCCCATTTCCATCAGTCACTGCATCTCATTTCCATCAGTCACTGCATCTCATTTCCATCAGTCACTGCATGCCATTTCCCACAGTGACTGCATCTCCTTTCCATCAGTCAACGCATCACATTTCACTCAGTCACTGCATCCCATTTCATTCAGTCACAGAATCCATTTCCCCACAGTCTCCGCATCAGATTTCACACAGACAGGGCGTCCCATTTCACTTAGCCACTGCAACCCGTTACCCTCAGTCACAGCATCCCGTTTCCACAGTCACTGCATCTCCTTTCCCCAGGTCACTGCATCCCATCTCCATGGTCACTCGTACCCGTTTCATTCAATCACTGCCTCTCATTTCCATCACTCACTTCATCCCATTTCCAAAAGTCACTGCATCCTACTTCCCTCAGTAACTGCATCCCATTTCCCTCAGTCACTGCATCCCATTTCCCTCAGTCACTGCATCCCATTTCACTCAGTCACTGAATCCCATTTCACTCAGTCACTGCATCCCGTTTCACTCAGTCACTGCATCCCATTTCAGTCAGTCACTGCATCCCATTTCACTCAGTCACTACATCCCATTTCCATCAGTCACTGCATCCCATTACGCTCAGTCACAGCATGCCATTTCCCACAGTGACTGCATCCCATTTCCTTTAGTCACTGCATCCCAGTTCAATCAGTCACTGCATCCCAGTCCACTCAGTCACTGCATCCCATTAACCTCAGTCACTGCATCCCAGTACCCTCAGTCACTGCATCCCAGTACCCTCAGTCACTGCATCCCATTACCCTCAGTCACTGCATCCCATTTCCAGCAGTCAGTGCATCCCTTTTCCCTCAGTCACTGCAACCCATTCCCCTCAGTCACTGCATCCCATTCCCCTCAGTCATTGGATCCCATTCCCCTCAGTCAGTGCATCCCATTTCCCACAGTCCCTGCAGCCCATTTAACAGTCACTGCATCCCATTTCCCTCAGTCTCTGCATCCCATTTCCTTCAGACACTGCATCCCACTTCACACAGTCATTGCAGCTCATTTCACTCAGTCACTGCATCCCATTTCACTCAGTCACTGCATCCCATTTGCATCACACTCTGCATTCAATTTCCATCAGTCACTGCATCTCACTTCACTCATTCACTGCATCCTACTTCCCTCAGTAACTGCATCCCATTTCCCTCAGTCACTGCATCCCATTTCCCTCAGTCAATGCATCTCATTTCCCTCAGTCAATGCATCTCATTTCCCTCAGTCAATGCATCTCATTTCCCTCAGTCAATGCATCTCATTTCCCTCAGCCACTGCATCCCATGTCACTCAGCCACTGCATCCCATGTCACTCAGTCACTGCATCCCATTTCCCTCAGTCACTGCATCCCATTTCACTCAGCCACTGCATCCCATTTCACTCAGTCACTGCATCCCATTTCCATCAGTCACTGCATCCCATGACCGTCGGTCCCTGAATCCCATTTCACTCAGTCACTGCATCCCATTTCACTCAGTCACTGCATCACACTTCACTCAGTGACTGCATCCCATTTCACTCAATCATTGCCTCCCATTTTCCTCAGTCACTGCAACCCATTTCCCACAGTCACTGCGTCTCCTTTCCCTCAGTCACTGCATCCCATTTCACTCAGCCACTGCATCCTATTTCAATCAGCCACTGCTTCCCATTTCACACAGCCACTGCATCCCATTTCACTCAGTCACAGCATTCCATTTGACTCAGTCACTACATGCTATTTAACGGAGACAGTGAATCCTATTCAACTGAGACAGTGCATCCTATTTCACTCAGTCACTGCGTCCCATTACCCTCAGTCACTACCTCCCATTTCACTCAGTCACTGCATCACATTTCACTCAATCACTGCATCCCATTTCCCTCAGTCATTGCATCCCATTTCACTCAGTCACAGCAGCCCCTTTCACTCAGTCACAGCATCCCATTTCACTCAGTGACTGCATCCCATTTCCCTCAGTCACTGCCTCCCTTTTCCCAGTGTCACTGCAATCCTTTCCTGCAGTCACTGCAACCCATTTCCCACAGTCACTGCATCCCATTTCACTCAGTCACTGCATCCCATTTAACTGAGACAGTGAATCTCATTGAACTGAGACAGTGCATCCCATTTCCCTCAGTCACAGCATCTCCTTTAACTCAGTCACAATATCCACTTTCACTCATTCACAGCTTCCCATTTCCCTCATTCACAGCTTCCCATTTCACTCAGTCACTGCAACCCATTTCCCTCAGTCACTGCATCCCATTTCACAGAGTCACTGCACCCCATGTCACTCAGTCACTGCAGCCCATTTCACTCATTCACAGCTTCCCATTTCACTCATTCACAGCTTCCCATTTCACTCAGTCACTGCATCCCATTTCCCTCAGTCACTGCATCCCATTTCCCTCAGTCACTGCATCCCATTTCTCTCAGCCTTTGCATCCCATTTCACTCAGTGACTGCATCACATTTCACTCACCCAGTGCATCCAATTTCCCTACATCAGTGCATCTCATTTCCCTCAGTCACTGCATCTCACTTCATTCAGTCACTGCATCCCATTTAGCTCAGTCACTGCATCCCATTTCCATCAGTCACTGCATCCCATTTCCATCAGTCACTGCATGCCATTTCCCACAGTGACTGCATCTCCTTTCCATCAGTCAACGCATCACATTTCTCTCAGTCACTGCATCCCATTTCATTCAGTCACAGAATCCATTTCCCCACAGTCTCCGCATCACATTTCACAGAGACACGGCGTCCCATTTCACTTAGCCACTGCAACCCGTTACCCTCAGTCACAGCATCCCGTTTCCACAGTCACTGCATCTCCTTTCCCCAGGTCACTGCATCCCATCTCCATGGTCACTCGTACCCGTTTCATTCAATCACTGCCTCTCATTTCCATCACTCACTTCATCCCATTTCCAAAAGTCACTGCATCCTACTTCCCTCAGTAACTGCATCCCATTTCCCTCAGTCACTGCATCCCATTTCCCTCAGTCACTGCATCCCATTTCACTCAGTCACTGCATCCCATTTCACTCAGTCACTGAATCCCATTTCACTCAGTCACTGCATCCCATTTCACTCAGTCACGACATCCCATTTCCATCAGTCACTGCATCCCATTACGCTCAGTCACTGCATCCCATTTCCCTCAGTCACTGCAGCCCATTTCCATCAGTCACTGCATCCCATGACCGTCGGTCCCTGAATCCCATTTCACTCAGTCACTGCATCCCATTTCACTCAGTCACTGCATCACATTTCACTCAATCATTGCCTCCAATTTTCCTCAGTCACTGCAACCCATTTCCCACAGTCACTGCGTCTCCTTTCCCTCAGTCACAGCATCCCATTTCACTCAGTCAGCGCTTCCCATTTCCCTCAGTCACTGCATCGCATTTCACTCAGTCACTGCATCTCATTTCATTCAGTTACTGCATCCCATTTCGCTCAGTCACTGCATCCCATTTCCATCAGTCACTGCATCACATTTCACTCAATCATTGCCTCCAATTTTCCTCAGTCACTGCAACCCATTTCCCACAGTCACTGCGTCTCCTTTCCCTCAGTCACAGCATCCCATTTCACTCAGTCAGCGCTTCCCATTTCCCTCAGTCACTGCATCGCATTTCACTCAGTCACTGCATCTCATTTCATTCAGTTACTGCATCCCATTTAGCTCAGTCACTGCATCCCATTTCCATCAGTCACTGCATCCCATTTCCATCAGTCACTGCATCCCATTTCCCACAGTGACTGCATCTCCTTTCCATCAGTCAACGCATCACATTTCACTCAGTCACTGCATCCCATTTCATTCAGTCACAGAATCCATTTCCCCACAGTCTTCGCATCAGATTTCACAGAGACACGGCGTCCCATTTCACTTAGCCACTGCAACCCGTTACCCTCAGTCACAGCATCCCGTTTCCACAGTCACTGCATCTCCTTTCCCCAGGTCACTGCATCCCATCTCCATGGTCACTCGTACCCGTTTCATTCAATCACTGCCTCTCATTTCCATCACTCACTTCATCCCATTTCCAAAAGTCACTGCATCCTACTTCCCTCAGTCACTGCATCCCATTTCCCTCAGTCACTGCATCCCATTTCCCTCAGTCACTGCATCCCATTTCAGTCAGTCACTGCATCCCATTTCACTCAGTCACTACATCCCATTTCCATCAGTCACTGCATCCCATTACGCTCAGTCACAGCATGCCATTTCCCACAGTGACTGCATCCCATTTCCTTTCGTCACTGCATCCCAGTTCAATCAGTCACTGCATCCCAGTCCACTCAGTCACTGCATCCCATTAACCTCAGTCACTGCATCCCATTACCCTCAGTCACTGCATCCCATTACCCTCAGTCACTGCATCCCATTTCCAGCAGTCAGTGCATCCCTTTTCCCTCAGTCACTGCATCCCATTCCCGTCAGTCACTGCATCCCATTTCACTCAGTCACTGCATCCCATTTCCATCAGTCACTGCATCCCATTCCCCTCAGTCACTGCATCCCATTCCCCTCAGTCACTGCATCCCATTCCCCTCAGTCACTGCATCCCATTTCCCTCAGTCACTGCATCCCATTCCACTCAGCCACTGCATCCCATTTCACTCAGTCACTGCATCCCATTTCCATCAGTCACTGCATCCCATGACCGTCGGTCCCTGAATCCCATTTCACTCAGTCACTGCATCCTATTTCACTCAGTCACTGCATCACATTTCACTCAGTGACTGCATCCCATTTCACTCAATCATTGCCTCCCATTTTCCTCAGTCACTGCAACCCATTTCCCACAGTCACTGCGTCTCCTTTCCCTCAGTCACTGCATCCCATTTCACTCAGCCACTGCATCCCATTTCAATCAGCCACTGCTTCCCATTTCACACAGCCACTGCATCCCATTTCACTCAGTCACAGCATTCCATTTGACTCAGTCACTACATGCTATTTAACGGAGACAGTGAATCCTATTCAACTGAGACAGTGCATCCTATTTCACTCAATCACTGCATCCCATTTCCCTCAGTCATTGCATCCCATTTCACTCAGTCACAGCAGCCCCTTTCACTCAGTCACAGCATCCCATTTCACTCAGTGACTGCATCCCATTTCCCTCAGTCACTGCCTCCCTTTTCCCAGTGTCACTGCAATCCTTTCCTGCAGTCACTGCAACCCATTTCCCACAGTCACTGCATCCCATTTCACTCAGTCACTGCATCCCATTTAACTGAGACAGTGAATCTCATTGAACTGAGACAGTGCATCCCATTTCCCTCAGTCACAGCATCTCCTTTAACTCAGTCACAATATCCACTTTCACTCATTCACAGCTTCCCATTTCCCTCATTCACAGCTTCCCATTTCACTCAGTCACTGCATCCCATTTCCCTCAGTCACTGCATCCCATTTCACAGAGTCACTGCACCCCATGTCACTCAGTCACTGCAGCCCATTTCACTCATTCACAGCTTCCCATTTCACTCATTCACAGCTTCCCATTTCACTCAGTCACTGCATCCCATTTCCCTCAGTCACTGCATCCCATTTCCCTCAGTCACTGCATCCCATTTCTCTCAGCCTTTGCATCCCATTTCACTCAGTGACTACATCACATTTCACTCACCCAGTGCATCCAATTTCCCTACATCAGTGCATCTCATTTCCCTCAGTCACTGCATCTCACTTCATTCAGTCACTGCATCCCATTTAGCTCAGTCACTGCATCCCATTTCCATCAGTCACTGCATCCCATTTCCATCAGTCACTGCATGCCATTTCATTCAGTCACAGAATTCATTTCCCCACAGTCTCCGCATCACATTTCACAGAGACACGGCGTCCCATTTCACTTAGCCACTGCAACCCGTTACCCTCAGTCACAGCATCCCATTTCCACAGTCACTGCATCTCCTTTCCCCAGGTCACTGCATCCCATCTCCATGGTCACTCGTACCCGTTTCATTCAATCACTGCCTCTCATTTCCATCACTCACTTCATCCCATTTCCAAAAGTTACTGCATCCTACTTCCCTCAGTAACTGCATCCCATTTCCCTCAGTCACTGCATCCCATTTCCCTCAGTCACTGCATCCCATTTCACTCAGTCACTGAATCCCATTTCACTCAGTCACTGCATCCCATTTCACTCAGTCACGACATCCCATTTCCATCAGTCACTGCATCCCATTACGCTCAGTCACAGCATCCCATTTCCCTCAGTCACTGCATCCCATTTCACTCAGCCACTGCATCCCATTTCACTCAGTCACTGCAGCCCATTTCCATCAGTCACTTCATCCCATGACCGTCGGTCCCTGAATCCCATTTCACTCAGTCACTGCATCCCATTTCACTCAGTCACTGCATCACATTTCACTCAATCATTGCCTCCAATTTTCCTCAGTCACTGCAACCCATTTCCCACAGTCACTGCGTCTCCTTTCCCTCAGTCACAGCATCCCATTTCACTCAGTCAGCGCTTCCCATTTCCCTCAGTCACTGCATCGCATTTCACTCAGTCACTGCATCTCATTTCATTCAGTTACTGCATCCCATTTAGCTCAGTCACTGCATCCCATTTCCATCAGTCACTGCATCCCATTTCCATCAGTCACTGCATTCCATTTCCCACAGTGACTGCATCTCCTTTTCATCAGTCAACGCATCACATTTCACTCAGTCACTGCATCCCATTTCATTCAGTCACAGAATCCATTTCCCCACAGTCTTCGCATCAGATTTCACAGGGACACGGCGTCCCATTTCACTTAGCCACTGCAACCCGTTACCCTCAGTCACAGCATCCCGTTTCCACAGTCACTGCATCTCCTTTCCCCAGGTCACTGCATCCCATCTCCATGGTCACTCGTACCCGTTTCATTCAATCACTGCCTCTCATTTCCATCACTCACTTCATCCCATTTCCAAAAGTCACTGCATCCTACTTCCCTCAGTCACTGCATCCCATTTCCCTCAGTCACTGCATCCCATTTCCCTCAGTCACTGCATCCCATTTCCATCAGTCACTGCATCCCATTACGCTCAGTCACAGCATGCCATTTCCCACAGTGACTGCATCCCATTTCCTTTCGTCACTGCATCCCAGTTCAATCAGTCACTGCATCCCAGTCCACTCAGTCACTGCATCCCATTAACCTCAGTCACTGCATCCCATTACCCTCAGTCACTGCATCCCATTACCCTCAGTCACTGCATCCCATTACCCTCAGTCACTGCATCCCATTTCCAGCAGTCAGTGCATCCCTTTTCCCTCAGTCACTGCATCCCATTCCCGTCAGTCACTGCATCCCATTTCACTCAGTCACTGCATCCCATTTCCATCAGTCACTGCATCCCATTCCCCTCAGTCACTGCATCCCATTCCCCTCAGTCACTGCATCCCCTTTCCCACAGTCCCTGCAGCCCATTTAACAGTCACTGCATCCCATTTCCCTCAGTGTCTGCATCCCATTTCCTTCAGACACTGCATCCCACTTCACACAGTCATTGCAGCTCATTTCACTCAGTCACTGCATCCCATCTCACTCAGTCACTGCATCCCATTTGCATCACACACTGCATTCAATTTCCATCAGTCACTGCATCTCACTTCACTCATTCACTGCATCCCATTTCCCACAGTCACTGCATCGCATTTCACTCAGTCACTGCATCCCATTTCCCACAGTCACTGCATCCCATTTCCCACAGTCACTGCATCCCATTTCCCACAGTCACTGCATCACATTTCACACAGTCACTGCATCACATTTCACACAGTCACAGCATCACATTTCACACAGTCACTGCATCCCATTTCCCTCAGTCACTGCATCCCATTTCACGCAGTCACTGCATCCCATTTCACGCAGTCACTGCATCCCATTTCACGCAGTCACTGCATTCAATTTCCATCAATCACTGCATTCAATTTCCATCAGTCACTGCAATGCATTCCACTCTGTTACTGCATCCCGTTTCACTCAGTCATGGTATCCCACTTCACTCAGTCACTGCATCCCAATTCACTCAGTCACTACAACCCATTTCCCACAGTCACTGCATCCCATTTCACTGCGTCACTGCATTCAATTTCCATCAGTCACTGCATTCAATTTCCGTCAGTCACTGCATCGCATTTCACTCAGTCAGGGCATCCTATTTCACTCAGTCAGGGCATCCTATTTCACTCAGTCACGGCATCCTATTTCACTCAGTCACGGCATCCTATTTCACTCAGTCACTGCATCCCATTTCCCTCAGTCACTGCATCCCATTTCCTTCAGTCACTGCATCGCATTTCACTCAGTCAGGGCATCCTATTTCACTCAGTCAGGGCATCCTATTTCACTCAGTCACGGCATCCTATTTCACTCAGTCACGGCATCCAATTTCCCTCAGTCACTGCATCCCATTTCCTTCAGTCACTGCATCCCATTTCTCTCAGCCAGTGCATCCCATTTCACTCAGTGACTGCATCACATTTCACTCACCCAGTGCATCCAATTTCCCTACATCAGTGCATCTCATTTCCCTCAGTCACTGCATCTCATTTCATTCAGTCACTGCATCCCATTTAGCTCAGTCACTGCATCCCATTTCCATCAGTCACTGCATCCCATTTCCATCAGTCACTGCATCCCATTTCCATCAGTCACTGCATCTCCTTTCCATCAGTCATCGCATCACATTTCACTCAGTCACTGCATCCCATTTCATTCAGTCACAGAATCCATTTCCCCACAGTCTCCGCATCACATTTCACAGAGACACGGCGTCCCATTTCACTTAGCCACTGCAACCCGTTACCCTCAGTCACAGCATCCCGTTTCCACAGTCACTGCATCTCCTTTCCCCAGGTCACTGCATCCCATCTCCATGGTCACTCGTACCCGTTTCATTCAATCACTGCCTCTCATTTCCATCACTCACTTCATCCCATTTCCAAAAGTCACTGCATCCTACTTCCCTCAGTCACTGCATCCCAGTCCACTCAGTCACTGCATCCCATTAACCTCAGTCACTGCATCCCATTACCCTCAGTCACTGCATCCCATTACCCTCAGTCACTGCATCCCATTACCCTCAGTCACTGCATCCCATTTCCAGCAGTCAGTGCATCCCTTTTCCCTCAGTCACTGCATCCCATTCCCGTCAGTCACTGCATCCCATTTCACTCAGTCACTGCATCCCATTTCCATCAGTCACTGCATCCCATTCCCCTCAGTCACTGCATCCCATGCAGATGCTGGAGAATCCAAGATAATAAAATGTGAGGCTGGATGAGCACAGCAGGCCAAGCAGCATCTCAGGAGCACAAAAGCTGACGTTTCGGGCCTAGACCCTTCATCAGAGAGCATTTATTCATACATCTGTTTAAGGTCATGAGTGAGCCGAGTCGAAAAACATCAGGCTCCAAGGTTGGGTACACAGAATTCTGTGTTTCTTCCCAAATCTGTCCTCCCCGCTACGTCTGCAAAACTATAATTATTCTTGGCATTTAAAAGCCGGAAGAAAAGAGTGGTGTTTAGAAAGGTGGGGGGACGGGGGGAGAAAGAGGGAGAGCTGCACATCTTATTTGTCATGAAAGGTGAAGCTTCAATTTGTAATTAGATTAAGTGACAGCAGTTGCAAATATGACCATTCTTATCAACAACTCCTCAAGTCAATTAGCTGTCGAGAGCTCTTTTCCAATCGTGCGCTGGGGAGAAAGAGTGATAAAAAGCTGCTTCATTAAAAAAAGACAGAATTTTAATAGCCTGCCAGAGAAGAGTGGACTCACCTCTTAAAGGAACAATGCCAAACATGGACAGATGATTTTTTTTCCAGGCAACTTTAGTTCGTGGGAGTTGTCACGTATTAGAGTGTCGTCCCAAACCCTGCAGTAGGTACATTTTTGTTTATTTAAAAATATAATGCTGCTTTATTTGAAATGAAATGTCTGTGTGGATTTCCTCCAGGTGCTCCAATTTCCTTCCACAAGATGTGCAGGTTAGGTGGACTGGCTATTCTACATTGCCCATAGTGTCCAGGGGTGTGTGGGCTAGCCATGGGAAATGCAGGGTTATAGGGATAGGCTGGATTGGGTGGGATGCTCTTTGGAAAGTCGGTGCAGATTCACTAGGCAGAATCTTGTAGGGATTCTATGATTCCAGGAAATTCCAACAAAAGTGAAGTTGTGGTTGATCTGAAGTCAAGGACAATGATGTTGTTGTCGGCAAATATGGCTGCAAGAGAAGTCACCCTTTAAAATGAAATAGCCTTTCTGCCAGCATGAAGCTTATTTCTGAATAGAACAATTAAAACTAATAGCAAACTTGCATAAGTATTGCTTAAGAATGTATTTCTTCAGGAGGGAAGTTTCAAATTGACAGTGTACTTGGCAACATTTCCCAGAAATTATTATGTTTTCTATATGCCAGGATGTCTCAGCTGAGAAAAGGAAAGGCTTTCCAGACCTTGCATCTTGTACCAATATCAAGCACTCCTAGGTCAGGTAGAATATGGGTTGATAGTAGGGAATTGGTCCCATACTGAAAATGTATGACATTATCCATCACATGAACTATTGTTTTAGAGATTCTAAGACTGCCAATGCCGTGCCAAGTAATTGCAAATCAGAATTACAGCAGCAATGGTTTACTTTATGTGGACCAATGAATAATCTAATTGCATATATTTGGTGGTTTTCACCACTGTTCTTTTTCAACTAGCATCCTATCCTCCCCATCTGAAATAAGCATCAACCAAATGCACCAAAATGGACCACATCAGCTGAATAGTTTGTTTCTATGCTGTAAAAATCTATGGAAATGTTAAATCACTCCATTCCCTATTTGTGGGATCTTTCTGTGCATGGGTAGCCACCAGCTTTGTCTACGAATTGTCATTGTACTGTAAGATGATCTACTGTAAGAGTTACTTTGAAAGATTTCTGAGGGCTAGGCATGTTTTTTTTCCTTTGAAACTGGCTGGCTCTATGGAAGACATTGGAACATGTTCATTGGCTTCCATCATTGTAAAAGATTTCTGACTTCCCGTTGCTCACTGAGGACAACTAGTGGCAGAAACTCAGTGCTGCAGCTTTAGCGCAGCACTCCATGTGATCTTTCCCAAAATGATCTGAAATGTTGAGGCCACAGGTTCTGAGGTAGGAATGATATTCACAAAGTTCTGGCCATGTTCTATCAACTGTGTGCCTATTCTAACAGTTTCCTGTTCTCACAGGCCACCCAACAACTCACAACTTCCCCCAATGACCCCGCACCCATACATGCCTCACAGAGGGGATGCAAGATGTTTTAGGCCTCAAAATGGGTCACAGTGGCAAGATGTTTAAGGAGCACTGGCTCATTGGATCCTAACTCAGTTCCCAGTGTGTACACCAGCCACAGACTCCAGTTTTGGACAAATGTGGCTATCTGTTTGACATCACTATTAATATGGCACAGTGGCTCAGTGGTTCGCACTGCTGCCTCACAGCACCAGGGACCCAGTTCAATTCTAACCTCTGGCAAATGTCTGTGTGGAGTTTGCACATTCTGCCCTTTGTCTGCGTGGGCTTCCTCTAGGTGCCCCAGCTTCCTCCCACAGTCCAAAGATGTGCAGGTCAGGTGGATTGGCCATGGTAAATTAAGGCCGTAAGACCATAAGACATAGGAGTGGAAGTAAGGCCATTCGACCCATCAAGTCCACTCCGCCATTTAAATCATGGCTGATGGGCATTTCAACTCCACTTCCCTGCACTTTCCCCGTAGCCCTTGATTCCTTCTGAGATCAAGAATTTGTCGATCTCTGCCTTGAAGGCATCCAACGTCCCGGCCTCCACTGCACTCCGTGGCAATGAATTCCACAAGCCCACCACTCTCTGGCTGAAGAAATGTCGTCTCATTTCAGTTTTAAATTTACCCCCTCTAATTTTAAGGCTGTGCCCACCGGTCCTAGTCTCCCCACCTAACGGAAACAACTTCCTAGCGTCCACCCCTTCTAAACCACACATTATCTTCTAAGTTTCTATCAGATCTCCCCTCAACCTTCTAAACTCTAATGAGCACAATCCCAGGATCCTTAGCCGTTCACCATATGTTAAACCTACCATTCCAGGGATGATCCGTGTGAATCTCCGCTGGACACGCTCCAGGGCTAGCATGTCCTTCCTGAGGTGTGGGGGCCAAATTGTCTGTCGTGTCCAGAGATGAGCAGGCTTCGTAAATGCTGGGTTACAGGGATAAGGCAGGTGCGATACTCTGCAAAGAGTTGGTGCTGACCTGAAGGGCTGAATAGCCTCTATCAGTACTGTAGGGATTCTGTGGTATCAGTTACAAAACTTACACTTCTAAGGGGTTAAGTACAGTAGCTATCTTGGGTTGGACAAGGGACTGAAATTTTGTGCCTTTCTGTTTTCAAAGAACTGCCAGAAAACCAGCCCCATTTTACCTCAGTACCAATCACAGACATTAATGCTTTGCTCTGACGTGTTGAAAGAACAAATCAAGTCCTGCTCGGCCCTCTGCAAGTATAGGCAGAATGGTTTTGATCCAGATTGGGAGACCCAGAAACAGTCCAGGGTTCGTTGTTTTGACCATACAGTGGTCTATTCTTTTCTTTAGGTTTTGTCAAATTTTGATGGAACTGGGTGCCTTGCTAAGCCATCCCAGAGAGCAGGCACCTATCGCTGTGGGTATCAAGTCACAAGCAGGGGGCAAGTGACCAGCTAAGAATAGCAGTTAAAGGGTACGAGTGAACCAAATGAGTTTTCACAACATTCAACGTGGTTGCCACTAATTCCATTTCAGTTACTGCCATGGCAGGGTTTGAACCAACGACCTCAGTACATTGCCCTCGTCCTCGGGACTCCTCAGACAGTAAGACTGTCTTCGCATTGCCGCCTCCCCATTTTCTCAGCACTTCTGTATGATGATGCTTGGCATAAAGGATCCCATGGCTGCTGTTGTCAAGTTTTTCCTGGTATCCTTGCTATTACTGGGATCTTGCTGTGTACAGCCCTGTCAACCTACATTTCCTCCATCACAACCGCACCTACACTTCAGAAGTGTCTCTTAGGTTGTAACACATCCCAAAATAATGAAATATGCCAAATAAATGCAAGAATTGTCATTTTTTCATCTTTTTGTATGAGGCTAAAACCATGATAAAAGTAAAAGTAGAGGCAAGCTCAAATTAACTTAAATACAAAAGGTTCTGACTACTAGAAGCCACATTGATGCATTGATTAAAATGAATGGCTAGGTCATCAAGCAATAAGGTGAAACACACAAGAATCATGGAGCCAATTAAATTTGTGTTGCATGTGTGACAGGGTCATGGGATCATAACACACTCCTTTACAATGGGCACATATTTCACAGAATGTTACCTGATCAAAGTAAGTCAATTTTTTCTCAGATTGATGCTGCATATAATTAACACAATGGTTTCCATCTGGAAGTGTTTTAACACATGAACATTCTATTTTAATATGGGATGGGAGACAAGAACTTCAATAAAGCCAGTCCATACTGGATGTAAATGCTGTTAAATACAACAAGAATAACTTGTTAATAAAATGTGAGGCTGGATGAACACAGCAGGCCCAGCAGCATCTCAGGAGCACAAAAGCTGATGTTTCGGGCCTAGACCCTCCTGAGATGCTGTTGGGCCTGCTGTGTTCATCCAGCCTCACATTTTATTATCTTGGATTCTCCAGCATCTGCAGTTCCCATTATCACTCAAGAATAACTTGTTGATATGTAGTGTTTTTAGAGTCCCAAGTTGCTTCACGAGAAGTCATTGGGTAATTTTTTACATTGAGCTACATCGTGATATATTAGGACAAGTGACCAAAAGGTGAGCACTTTAAGTGAGCAGAAATAGATAGTGGAGATTCAGAGAGAGGTTTGTGAGGGAATTACAATGGTAAGGCAGTAGGAACCTGAAGCTAAAACTGCTGGAACAGTGAAGACAAAGCAAAGTTAAGTACATTTAAGACGTCATTGGACAAGCATATGGAATAGTGTAGGTTAGATGGGCTTCAGATTGGTCTGGCTGGTCGGCACAACATCAAGGGCTGAAGGGCCTCTACTGTGCTGTAATGTTCTATGTTATATTCTATGAAATTAAGGATGTGGAAGAAGCCAGATTTGAAGGAATGAAAGAATCACAGAGAGTTTTAGATTTGGAGGGATTGACCAAGATAAGGAGGAATGGGGCCAAGGAGGGCCTTGGACTGTGTAGCCAAAGACCCGAGTAATATTCTGGGCACCTGGATTCATATCCTGCCGTGACAGACGGTGGAATTTGAATGTAATTTAAAAATCTGGAATTAAGAGTCTAAACAATGACCACGAATCCATCGTTGATTGTCGGAAAAAGCCGTCTGGTTCACAAATGTCATTTAGGGAAGGAAACTGCTTTCCTTACCTGATCTGGCCTCCACGTGACTTCAGACCCACAGCAACATGGTTGACTCTTAACTGGCCTCTGGGCAAATAGGGAAGGGCAATAAATACTGGCTTAACCAGCAACGCCCCCACCCTGTGAATGAATAAATAAAAAATTTGTTTCCCGAATCCTTCAGTTCTCTGATCTTTCTTTGTGTTTCCTTCACTGCTTCACAGGAGGCACAGAGTGACCAGTTCACAAATTACAAAGTCTTTGGCTTATCGGTTAAAAGCAACAGCTTACAACAAATGTTGAGCGAAACAACTGGTTTTCTTTTAGTTCCAAGTATTATTTACTGCAGAGACAAAGAGAGACTCTACCTTCCATTTCTGAGGCCTGAAGGCTTCCAAGGTATCATTCACACCTACAAGCTGTTCACTTTCCCAGGAACCAGAGAGCTGTCGTCAGGTTGATGACCTGTAGCATCCACAACTGGTCACAATTCCACAAACCAATCAGCAACCACAGCATGTTCTGCATGATACGGCCCAGGCCATAAGCAGCAGGAGGCTGACTTGGGTTTTCAACTTGTGAAAGAAATAGAAAACTGGGAAAGCTAAAGACAATTTCATTGCATTGAAGAAGGAGTGAATTAGCTGAGAGAATGTGTTTTGAACTTTAATTTCAAAAAGAGGCAAATTATTCCACAGGTAAGTCCATGTAATGGACAGAACATTACAGGTTCAATATCTGCCTCAGTTTCGAATACCTTCTACCCCAAGGTACCAACTTGAGGCAAGACATTTTGCTGAGGGGAATCAACAGATCTCCCATTGCTTCCTGGTATGTATGGTGATTAAAGCACTCTATTGGGTTGACAGGGGAAAATGAAATAATTGAATAGGCTAATGGCCTTACTGGAATGCAACAGGATAGAAATCATGCTTCAGTGATATGAAGCTCCAGACAGACCACATCTCAAGAGGAGTTTTGGACACCATGTCTTAGAAAGGATATTCTAACCTTGTAAATGTAGGTTTATCAGAATAATACTTCTAAAAACCGACAAGGGTGAAATAATGAAGAGAGATTACACAAACAAGGGCTGTACCTGCTATAATTCAAAAATATTAAGGCATAAATTGATTGAAGATTTTAAAATAATAAGGGGAAAAGTCGTAAAAAGATGTTTCTGCTCATTTGAAAGTCTTTGGCGGCGAGCGTCTTCAAAAAATTTGAGTCAGGCCTTTCAGGAATAATTGTTTTACACAAAGGGTGGCTGTATTTAGACCTCACTTCACAATTGTCAATTTTAAAAAAAAAATGATTGATTTATTTTTGTTAGCTGAGGGTATCAAAGAATATAGAGCAAAGGTGGCTATACAGAGTTGGGTCACATATTGGCTATGATCTCACAAAGTGGCAGAACAGGCTTGAGAGACTAAATGGCCTCTTCCTGTTCCAATGTTCCGGCTGTTTCATTTGGTTTGGGAATTCTGAACAACACAGCATAAACGTAACATCAGGGCTAGGCCGATCTTGGGCACCGTCAGGAAGCAGCATTGTACACAGTGTGACGGAAATCTGGAACTCTTACATCCAAAAAGGTCAAATTTCAATTGAAAGTTTCAGAACTGAGAGACTGGTAGATTTTAATTTGGCAAAATGAAGCAATATGGAATCAGGGCAGGTCAATGGAGTTCGGATTCAGTTTGTCCGTTATCTAAGTTAAAGGTAGAATAAGCTTAAGGAGCTGTAAGGCCTCCCATGATACAGAAACACCAGTTTGTGTGTGTCTGAGCAGTTTGCCTTCCTGCCATTACCTGTTCAATTGATTCAGTGATCCACTGGGGTTTAAATGAACAGAGAACAGTAAAATAATGTGAGAATTCATAGTGATAAGGAGATAGAGCCTTACAGTCATTACAAATGAGGGGGGCGTTCCATCAATAGTACTTAATCATCATCCATGAGTAATTCCTTCAATCTATATAAATATCATACTGAACAACAGTTAGATTGTCCTATTCCTATTAATAAAATATAATACTTGAGGCATTTGGAGCCTGAAGAGCATATGAAGCAGACACAGGGCACACAGTAATTCCATCAGAATTATAAAGCAATCAAATGGAGAGAAAATAACATCTAAAATCCAGGTTCACCTATTTTAGTTCTACTGTAAAAATTTGGCCCAATATAATTTAAAAAATTAATATAACGAAAAGCATCATATTAAGTTGTCAAAACATAGTCTTTGAAATTAACCTCGAGCTACAGCTTTTAGAGTTTGACTGAGCTCGGTCTCTTTTCATTGGAGAAAAGGAGGAGGAGAGGGGACCTAATTGAGGTATACAAGATAATGAGAGGCATAGATAGAGTTGATAGCCAGAGACTATTTCCCAGGGCAGAAATGGCTAGCACGAGGGGCCATAGTTTTAAGCTGGTTGGTGGAAAGTATAGAGGGGATGTCAGAGGCAGGTTCTTTACGCAGAGAGTTGTGAGAGCATGGAATGCGTTGCCAGCAGCAGTTGTGGAAGCAAGGTCATTGAGGTCATTTAAGAGACTGCTGGACATGTATATGGTCACAGAAATTTGAGGGTGCATACATGAGGATCAATGGTCGGCACAACATTGTGGGCTGAAGGGCCTGTTCTGTGCTGTACTGTTCTATGTTCTATGTTCTATGTTCTACAGGGAAAATTTGGCAATATTCTCCAGTGGTGTATGAATAATATGTTTTCCAGGAGCAAAGCAGAGTCCTCCCACTGAAATACTAATGCACACCTTTTTTTTATCTTTTCTGAATAAAGGCAAAAGTCTATGGTATTTGCATGCAAGAGAAAACACCCTGACCTATGTATCGTACACACATTGTTTGTGCATCTTATATCATTAAAAAACAAATACTTTATTCTTCCTGTAATTTAAGGTATTATAACAGGCACCCTTGCATTTAGTCTTCACATCGTCAACTTTTTCACTCCTCACCAGTGATTTCTTTGCTGACATTTACAGTAGCATGTAGGTGTCCTTTGGTTTCCTACTAATCGGAAACAAAGGCACCAAATGACATGAATCAGTTTCAATTGTGGGTTGACTGCTGATCACAAGTTTTATTGACCATAACTGATATGTGTCAGAGTAGTCAGTTCATCTTATGTCCGTTGAGATTATCGTGGGTTTCATATCACATTGATGTTGCCAATTGAAAATACTATTGTATCTGAGCCCGAGTACATACTGAGTTAATTTGGTTACATTGCTTTATTTTAAAGTTCTGTCTTTCTCAGTTTGAAGAGATTAAAGCAAGACATCATCACCTTGAAACCTCTATGTGATGTACACGCTTCACAAATAATGTTCATTAAAACATTCAAATAGGCCGGCTCCATCATTCAATTGGATTATTGATGATCCCAGCTCAACTTCATCTTCCCACGCTTTGCTCTAAATTCCTTCAAAACCTCACTGAACAAAAGAAAACTATCAGAAAATTTATACAGAGATAGTAGGAACTGCCGATGCTGGAGAATCTGCTGTGTTCATTCAGCTTCACACCATGTTATCAGAAAATTTAAAATGATGCACAAACACAGCCTTCTGGAGGGAATTTCAGATTTCCCCTGTCTTCTGTATAGACAGCTGCTCCTGCTCAGCTTGGGTTCCAATATTAAGTATTAATCTTTTGTTCTGGATTCACCCCAAGAGGAAACAGTTCCTCTATATTTATCCTAATGAATCTATTCATCATGTTAAATATTTTGTTGAGATCAATGTGGACCATCTAAACTGAAGAGATAAGCTATGTCCAGACAACCTGTCTCCATAACTTGACTCTTTAAGCCCTGCTATCATTCTGGTGAATCTACAATTTACCTCCTCAAAAGGCCTTCTCTGAGGCATGCTGACCAAAACTGAACATTGAATTCCAGATGCAGTCTGGCCAAGCTTCATGAATTTGAACTGCCTTGAGATAAAAGCAATCTTTTCTACTTGAAATCTATCCTGTAATGGTCTGTTTGTCTTGACACACCAATCTTTTAAAGCTCCTGGTCTCATCATTAAGGAGATCGGCCTCAGACTTGTCCACATTGCGATGCTTTGACCCATTCCCCTTCTTTTTGTTTCTGCGCTGTATCCTCCTGACTTTTGAAGAGATAACTCGGTGAAAATGCAGAATTTCCTATTGACAGCTTTGTTTTTTCAAATATTATTGAAATTACAACTTCTCCCTGGCATACAGTCCTTCACAGTAAACTCAGCCGGTACAAGAATCGGACTCACACTATTGGTATCATTTTGCATCCCCAACCAGCCATCCAGCCAACTCAGCTAACCAACCAAGTATATGCTGAAATATTTCAAGTTGAATGTTATGGAAAGTGCATTAGAATTCAACTTTCCTCCTTACAACATATTCCGCTCTGAGGCATCTCAGAGAGCAATTTCCGTACTATTAGTATTTACTGCATACATACCATGCCAAACGTACAACCTTCGGGAATCTATGTCGTTTTGGCCACTAGGGTAGAATAGCTAAAAGGCTATGGTGATCCTTCCCCAGTACCATCTTTATTTTATATCCACCAAAGGCTCAGGCAGTACAAAAACTGTCTGGTTTGGAATTGAATGACACAGACCAGTCTGTGATCTGTTATCTGATCTAAGTGATGAAGAAGACATTACTAGTAATCTCTGCATGCCAGATTAAAGGAAGGAATGGGAATCAGAGCGACCCACAACCGCTGCTCATAAGTGATATCTCTTTTCAAAAGGTTGCTATGCACAGTCACTCGGAGATATCAAGAGCTGCAGATGTTGGAGTCAGAGTCAACACAGTGTGGAGCTGGAGGAACATGACAGGTCGGGCAGCATAAGAGGAGCAGAAAAATTGACGTTTCAGATTTACAGCCCTGACAGAATGTATGGTCACTATTCTGTGCCCTGTGATGCTCCCACTGAGAACAAGTCAATTCTTGGTCTCATGACACTCCTGCAAATAGTGGGTGCTCAATTGGAGAACCAAATCCTGGCAGCTGGTGTTCTTTCTCAAATGTTGGCCTCATATAAGATGTGTGAAAGATATGTGAGCCCTCCGATGTTTGTTGGATGATTGTGCATTCTGCTACATTCAAATACCATGCCTCTTAACCTTAATCTTGAATAACTTATACAAAGGGATAATGCAATGATGCACATTAGTATTTAAGACTGCAGACTCAGCTTTACTCGTGAAAAAATACATTGCTCATACTTTGCAGTACTGCCTCATTTTAGTTTGTAATTTAATTGTAAAAGGCTACGTTTTGACTAATCATCGTTTCTTAACATAGAACTTCTATTTCACTCCACAAGAAAGGATCTTCAATGCAGCTGAAAGCTGGGTGAACTTCGCTTTGAAATGGTATTATTTCTCTGTCATTTGATAGTGATTGGTTCATCATGAACCACAGCTCTGGTAAATGCCAGTGTCTTCAGTCAGGGAAAAGGATTGGTTTTGTGCCTTCATACATGTGTTCCAATATGGTTATGAAATGCAATTGCGATATTAAAAAGAAACATCCACCAGCTCTGCCTATTGGATGTCACAGTCATTCAAATTCACTCACAAGTAATTGGCTACAGCCAGTCATCAAGCATCAATGGGCAGGAGTCTCTTGCTTCTGTCAGGGAGGATCATTCACTCTTCAAACACCAATAAAACATGTCACTCAATGATACAAACTCATCTGATGTTTGTCTGATAGTTCAATAGAATAAAGCACTTTGTTTTCTTTGCCAGAAATTCTTCACTGAACTATAACCCACATTAACCATCAGGATTGTGGGAGTGTGGGGTAGAAATTACATGTAATTCATTCATTTTATTACAGCATCTGGTACTTTGATAACTTTTCTTTCCACTGGTAGATAGGTCAACACATTGAAATATCAAGCACTACTCTGGTTTGATAAGCTCCAGGCTTCTGGAAATAACAATAAATACAGATAAAATAAGGCCAGCCTCCTCCTCCCATCCAATCGCCACTCCAAATACAATGAGCATCTCTGTATTTTAGATCATAGGAGGACTCTGTAAAGCTGCACCTACTCATCCAAATTACACTTAACTGCTCGATGTACCCCACATTATTAAAAAGCATGTAATTTGTATTATCATGACTTCTGCAAAGTGAAGCATGGTGTTTAGTTATTAAATATGGTTGTAATCTCATCATTTTTCTAAATGAAATTATACTCTGTCCAATATTATAGAAGCCACTGGAGAATCCTCATGCAACAGAATTCCTCTTCTTTCGTTTTTAAAAAGATGAACAATACATAGTGCCTTATAGTGCATCAAACATTTCAGGAATAGATTGTAAAATTTGAAAGTTACGAATATTAGCTTCAAATCACACAGAAGAATGAGCTGTTGAGAAAATATAACTGGAGCCAACTCTCTGACAGAAATCCACAAATAACTTGCCTTTATATAATCTCTCTCTGAGCTTCAGGACATCTCCAAAGCATTTTTTTCAGCCAAATAAGGACAATATTTGGTGATGGCCAAACCTTAACTTAATTTCTCACCCAATAAAAAGTACCTCTGACATTGCAGCACTCCTTCAATACTGCAGTGAAACGTGCTCATATCTCTAGAAAGTGACTGAATCCACAACCTTTTGACTCAATGGTGATATTTCTACTAAGCCAATACAGTAACAATGGAATCTGTCATGTACCTTCACATCACAGCTATTTCTTTTCTCCGTGACTTCATCTTGATTGGCAGCTTGTAAAAGTCAGCACCATGCAATACGAGCATAGTAAGTGGCTCCCGACACTCAGAATAGAGAATCTCGAATGAGGATGCAAGTAGATGCCTTAAAGTGGATGCTCCAACTGGAATCTACAAGATACAGTGCAGTAACGCAACAACATTTCTTCAAAGGTTTCTCCAGAACCCACAACATCTACCAACCAGCAGGGCAAGGACAGCAGGCACATGGGGGCATCACTTCTCAGTTTCCCTCCAATCTTCGGATGTACACACAATCCTGACATGAAAATGTTGCCATTCCATCATCTTTACTGATTGAGAATTCTGCAGCTCCCTCCTTATCATCGCTTTGGGAATACTGTGGTTTTGGAAGGAAGCTCAGGAGCATCTGCTCATGAGCAATTAATGATGCCCACATTCAATAAATAAATAATATTTTAAAAAGAGGCATTCAGAATGAATCACCTCTCTTGCCACCCACTTTGCCAATAGTGTTTCTAGGGCAACCCAAGCAGCACAATGAAAGCAAGATGCTCTGAGGCAGGAGGAATGAAGTAGTTTAAAATGGGAAATATTTGCAGTGGTGCAGAGAAAAGACTGGCAAGTGGGGCAGATCAGAAATCTCTTTCCGCCAGTCAACCCAAGCATAATGGATTGAATGGACTCATTCTGTGCTGTACAATTTAATGATTTTAACCATTGTGGGAAGTGGATGGCAAAGCACAAAGCCATCTATACAAAGTCTAAGTGCTTCAACAAGCAGCTAGGCTGCCACATTACTTTCTGATTTATTGTGCAATTCCATTTCTTTGGTTTAATAGCTTTTTTAAAAAATAAATCTGTATGTACTTACAATGTGTTCTGCAAAACCCACAGCAATTGCTATTCTCCTTCCTTGAAGTTATAAGCAGTTTTACGACAAGGTACGAGAGGCAAGCAAAATCAATAAGGCCATACAAAGCAACCAATTCTGTTCAGGCCAGCATTCATTTCCTCAATCTGAATACACCTTTTACTTTCCCTCACCATGATACAGTACATTCCACATGCACCCACAAAAAAACTATTCATTTCCTGAGTTAGATGCTATAACACTTAAAAGACACTTAGAATCGTACATGAACAGGAAAGATTTGGAGAGTTATGGACCAGGAGCAGGCAGGTGGGACTAGTTTAGCTCGAAAATATGTTTGGCACGGGCTGGTTTGACTGAAGAATCTGTTTCCATGCTGTATGATTCTATGACTCTGTTTCTCAAGCAGTTCTCAGAAATATTATAAAAAGATTGAATCTAAAATGAGAAGAACAAAAGGTACTCATATACTCCTTTTTCCTCTCTCCAAGTTTAATAAGTGACACCCAGAAAAAAAGAGTCACAATTTTGGCTATTTGATCTGAGCTTACAAGCTAAGAGATTCTGGACAGCAGCAGGAAGAGGGGTCAACCTATGTGCAGTTGGATGATGGATGTTAGAACGAAATATAGGAACATGTCATTTGAGAGCAACAGAAAGCCATTCAGCCCTTTAACTCTGCTCCACCATTCAGTGGCTGATCTGCTTGTGGACTCAAGCCCCTCTGTCCCTTTTCCCCAAGCCCTCGTCTCCCACATCTATCAAAAAACCATCTAACTCAACCTAGAATAAAGTCAATGGTACAGCCGCCAATACTTTTTGGGGAAGAGAATTCCACGGACCCATACCCCTCTGATGGAAATCCTCCTCGTCTCCATCATAGAAAGAAGACCTCCTGTTCTTAAATTGTACCCCCTTTTTTGTTATTCCCTCACAAGAGGAAACATTTTCCCTGTACACAAAGTATCAAGTCCCCTCAGGATTTTATATTTTGCCATTGGGTCAATACTCATTCTTCTAAGTTCCAACCGGTACAGATCCGATCATTCCTCACAGGAGAACCCTATCTTCCCAGGAACAGGTCACAGAGTGGTGTCACAGAATGGCTGCCAACAAACCACAACCGATGTATGAGGGTGGCATAAGACAGACAGAATTGGCACACCATGACAGCAGGTCTCCTGGCAGGAGCGGCTACAAGCAGCAGCTTAATAAGAAGGTGCACTCACAATCTACTGGCAAGTTTCTGAAAATTTGCTCCGAGTGAGTGAATGAGAGCAGGCTGCACAGTGTGGCGTTTACACCATTTTCCTTGCACTCACCATACAGATCAATCATTGGATATTAGCTGCAGCTCAGTGGGTTTCACTCCAACCGTTAAGACAGAATGTCATTGTTCAAGTCAGGATCTATAGACCTGAGAAGAAAATCTAGGCTAACATACCCAGTGCTCCATTGTTGGAGGTGCTGACCTTTGGATGATACCATTCGAACCAACACTCTACCCTTGGAAATTGTGGCTTCAGGTGTCTAGTTGTTAAATACTCGTATTCCCTCTCAGGTAATATAATGCCTCTGTTGTCAAGCAGAGTTATCCTGGTGTTTTGGTCAATACTAAGCTCTGAACTGATATTGCTGAAGGGGTTTTCTGGTCACTGTGATGTTGCCGTTTGTGAGATCTCACTGTGCACAAATGGACTGCCGTGTTTCCACATTACGACAGTGACTCCAATTCTCAACTATTCTCTTGGCCAGAAGTTGTTTGGGATATCCTAAAGCTGTGAAATGCACAATGTTAAGAAAGAAAGCCTTCTCTTTCTTCCCTTTCATGACCTCAAGACATTCCAAAGCACTTTACAGCCAATGAAGTATTTTGGCAGTCATCAGTTGGTAATACAGAACTTGAAAAATATACATTTTGTTTATCCTTTTCATCTTGCACTTATTGGGGCAATTTGCAAGAAGTGAAGGGAAAAGCTGTACACAAAGAGAGTGCTGATTCATTTGGAAGTGGAACCACATCAATATTTAGCAACAGGTACAGCAAATGGTTGAAGTAAAGATGAATAAAGCAATTACAGTGGACTCTGAGGTGTTTCCACAGGGAAAACACCAGGACTCCCTTCTTATTTACTATAATAGTTGATCCTTTTACATTCTATTTGATGTGAATTGTCCTGTTAAGTGCAAGTTGAAAAACTGTAGCAATATATGCCTTTTCTCAGCAGTATTCATATTTTGGAAGTGTAGTCACTATTGCAATGTCAGGAAATGCAGCAGTCAATTTAGGCACAGCAAGCTGCTACAGTTAACAAAGCAATAGCGAGAAAAATTCATTCCCTCCACCAGTGATGGGAAGTAGCAGCTGTGCACATCATCTACAAAATCCCCTGCATAAATTCACCAAGGCTCTTTAGAAACCAACACTTTCCTAAATACTACCATCTAGAAGGATAAGGGCAGAAAATTTATGGGAATACCACCACCTGCAAGTTGCCCTCCAAGCCATGGTTCAAGAAGGCAGCTCACCAACACCTTGTCAAGGGCAGCTATGAGTGGGCAATAAATACTGGCCAGCCAGCAGCAGCTCCATTCTACGAATGAATACAAAAAAAACCCAGGTAATTTATTCAGTGCCAGTTCTTCCTTTCTTTCATGACTATTTAAAGTCTCTATTGATGGTATAACTAAAGCAGCACAAGCCCTTGTTTCCAACTGCTGCATCAAACACATAGAGTTCAAAATGTGCAACCAGAATTAATGACTGAACAGGCAGCCAAGTCAATATTTAGGAATAGGTTAAGCAAGTGGTCAAAGTAAGGATGAATAAAGCATTCACTGGAACAGAGTGGGCACATGGGATTAAGACTCATGTCCATGTAGAGGGTAAAATCTTTATACAAAAACGTTGGTTAGAGTGAGTGGCAACTGTTTGCCTTTATTCACGTCTTTAATGGATTCTAAGGCATGTCTCAGAAACTGATACTGCAATAACAAGTAGATAGTAGCAAGGGGAAGAGGGAGGTTTTCATCAGACTGATGTTCTATGTCATGAGCGAACTTCTGGAAGAGCTTTACATTCTACTTCAATATTCAAAGGGGAGACCAAAACCTCTCCAAAGTAACGCCACTGATTATATCAAATGATTATATCAAATATCACAAGGTATACACATACACACACACACACACACACACACACACACACACACTCCCTCTTCTCTCTCTCTCTTTCTCTCACACACACACACACACACACACACACACACACACACACACACACACACACACACACACACACAGTATCCATATTGTAATTTCCACGTCATTTTCACTGTGATTGTGTTGAAGGTCAAAAGGCATGGAATTGTCACAGCAAACCTCAAACTGCTGAAGTCTGGCAGAAATCCAAGAATCATCCCAACTGAAATAAAATGCACCTTTCAATCTGTAAAGACATGTCACAGCACAGGAGTTGACATAGGTGCAGTTGGAATTTTGAGTTTTATCATTAAGAGAATAAAAATGTCTCATCATTTTAATTTGTCATACCAACTTGCAGAGAAATCACATACTACACATCTGGCATGATAGTAAAATAACAGTGGGGCACATAGATGCTCTACAATAGAGATAACAAGGTGTAGAGCTGGATGTAGCATTCCACCCACACCCATTCCACTATAACCCACCTAACCCACACATACCTGGACACTCTGGGCAACTTAGCATGGCCAAGCCATCTAACCTGCACATCTTTGGACTGTGGGAGGAAACTGGAGCACCCAGAGGAAACCCATGCAGACATATACAGAATGTGCAAACTCCACACAGACAGTCACCTGAGGTTGGAATTGAACCTGGGTCCCTGGAGCTGTGAGGCAGCAGTGCTAACCATTGATCCGCCATGCCATATTAGTAGCGATGGCAAACAGATAGCACCTGACTACCTTTTCTTACAACCTCCTGATTCCCTGGCCAGAAAACCTCTCCCACGACTCCAATTTGTTCATGACTCACGAATAGCATTGGATTAATTGCAGTACCAGCATCAGCCACCCTTCCTTGTGGCACCACCTGCAATGGCGAGACACTAGTCTCTGTTTGGCCAGCATCTCTCAGTGAGTGGGGTTTTAGCCACAGACTGCCCCCGAATGGTAAGTGCTCGGTTGGCACTTCATTCACTGGAACTTTCCTGACAAGGTAACCTGGGGTTTCTGTCAGTTCTCCAAGTGCTAGGTATAATCCCTGTCATCTGATTCACATTCTGATGGAAGTATGCGTAATGCTGCTTGGATGCTAATGGTATATGTTTTGACCTCAGTATTCCAGTTACAATCCTCTCTTAATCCAGTGCAGTGAGGATAGAGATATCACCAACTACTTACAGGTTAGATGCAAGTGGATTTCCGCTGACTCTTGTAAAAGTGTTCAGTGGTTTTCAGAGCTGTTTAAGCCAGCTGAAATCTCTCAGGAATGGGGAAGCATTCCCTGACTGTGAGGATACTGCACAAGTCAACAACAGGGCTACAGTAGTGGCTATCCCCTCAGGCAAGCATGACTGAGAGAATGGACAGAAATCACACAGAGCAGGACAGGTGACTGGAATAAGGTGAATGATGAAGGAGACAACGATTCTCAGTGGGACACCTGAATCTCCAGAGTCTGAATGGAGCCATTTTTCCCGTCGTGAAGCGTGAGCTTTCACCTTGGTACAGACATCCTCACTGGAATTGATCACTTCTGAAACTGAAACTACAACCTCCAAGCAGGGTCACAAGGTCATGGCCAGAGGATGGGAAGATTCCAGGCTGGCCCAAAGATTACTTGCAAAATTTTCCAGCTTGTCATTTTTCCTGTTCCCATAAGGACCTGTAATGGGAATCAAAATTACATGAAAATCAAGTACATTTCAGTTTTCCTTGTCAGAAAGCAGCAGGATACTGAACAGAAGACTTTGTAATAATTCTTCAATATTCTGCCCTGCCATCCTCATTTGAACAACTTGAAGTAATGAGGAGGTGACAAGAGCCTTTGTTTGATGACGTGGTCCATATGGGAGTGTGTATTATACACTCAGAGGGGCTAAATAAAGTACCACAGGAAATGTAATGGTGCAGACCACTGGAGTAGTTCAATGTTGTTTCTGCTGCCTGGAGCACTCTGGGGCAGTCCTGCAGTACAGAGAAGGGCCGGTGTCATCATGATTCTTGATAGTCTCCAACCTTGGCATCATGAGGGTACGCTGTCGCTGCCAGTGATAGGGCACCAGCTGAGAAAAAGGAGGAGTTGGAAGCAGTGAGGAGGTAACCATTGCAGCTTTTTTGTTGCCAGACTTTCTGTGATCCACTCGACCAACTGTAATACAGGTAAATGTAAGCTCAAATTCCACTAACAAGGCTGAACCTTCCCTCTCCTTGGCTGTTGACTACCACTGCACCACTTGTCTACAAACAACAGTAAATGCCATCACAATATCGATATTTCAAAACAATAATGTTGAACAATCTATGCCATAATGCATGCAAATATCAACTGCCCTCATTTATTTCCTTCATACCAGTATTACAGGTGCCTTTTTCTTGCTTAATGCTCCCACAGAGTGCGATCCCTGTGACTGTGGCACTGCAGGTGAAAGCTGATGATTTTTATTGTGTTTATCCTGAGTAACTCTAGCTCCAGAAGGGCCCACCCACGACTGTACCACAACAGCAAGGTGTGGCAGAAATCAGGGCTGGCTGGCTGACCAGCAATGTTAGCAAGGGCACTAACAAGGCAAAGGATTGGCAATAAGGGAAGGGCACTTGCAGACAGGTCGTTCATGACCCATTGCATCACTGCCACTTCTTGCTGTGACTGTCACCCCCACCACCCACCCCACCACCCAGCCCTGGGCAGCAGTGCTGGAAATGCACTGCACTTTGAGCACTGGAATTGCTGGGCATGATGACATGAGTCTGACCTTGCAGCCATTTCATTGGCTTCTGCTTTTTCTGGAGCAGAGATACCAGTCATGACTCAATCTGTAACTGTTTTTATCAGGTTGGCCACAACTCAGTGCTGGAGTGGATGGGTTCCAAACACTGCGCCAGATTGAAGCCAGAGTCTTTCATGCTCCGTGACATTAATGGCAGGCTTTCTAACCTGCCAATGCACCAATCCTTCTTCTGTCGGCCACCCCATCCCCATTGCAGTTCTCATCTGAATCCCCTGTAGCTGAAATGGAGTGTGACTTCATCCTCTGGTGAACTGGCTCCAATTCCTTGAGACCTCACTGCAGGTCACTCATGCTCAGTGTCCGAAATGAGGAATAACTGGTTGAGGGACAGAGTGGTTGAGGAAAGAAATTCCAGTGTTAGTACCTTGGCAGCTCACAGCAATGCCACCTGTGAGCTAACTACAACTGGAAATGTTCAGGAATGAGTCAGTGTAAGACTGTAGATAGCTCTGAAAACTAGGAGACTGGAGGGGATTACAGAGATTAGGGGAGGGATTCAAGACCGTGGAGGGATTTGAAACCGAAACTAGAGTTTATTAATTAATATTAAAATTGAGGATTTGCTGAACTTGGATTTGATGCAGGTCAAGGGGCACAGGATGTGCTATGAACGGTTAACACAAACAGCAGAAGACCCTGATTTTATCGAGAATAGAAAGCGGGAGGTGCGCAGGGTGCATTGGAATAATTAAGTGCAAAGGGACCAATAGCAAGAAAGTCTGTTTCAGCAACAAATCAACTGGGATTGGAACAAAGTAAGATGTTACAACAGCATTCGTTTGATCGTTCTTTGTGAAAGGGGTGGGGAGCGGTTGTGAGGAAAGAAGGGGTGAGGGCAGGACATTTCCATAATTCTTCTTTCTTTGAATTAGAGTTTCTTTATTTAGTTTTACTGTCTTCTGTCCCTGTAGAGTGCACTGGGTTAATGGCAGGAAATGTACAAGGAGAAGTCCCCTCAGTGACAGCCAACTGTGTGAGAGCCATTAAAAGAGGAATTACTAAATAATGGTTACTAAATCTGGAGAACCATGATTTTGTTTACTAATGAGATTTATCAGCTCTGGTTTCTTTCAGTTGACAGCAAGAGGTTTGTTGATGAATCTCTAACATTCACAGCTTTGACTTTCAACCAACTTTCCACAAGGGGTGGGGGGGGGGGGGGGTGGGGTTCGTGAATGGAAGGAGCTGCCAACAGATGTGGTCGAGGCAGATAAAATTGCTGTATTTAAAAGACATTTGGACAGGTACACAATTAGGAAAGGTTTAGACGGATACCAAACACAGGCAAATGGGACCGGTTAAGTTTGGGACACCTAATCAGTACAGATGATTGGGACTGAAGGTCCTGATTCTGTGCTGTATGACTCTATGAATCTATGACTGAAGAGCTAACTAGTTGTGTGCATGAGGGGAATGCATTTGATACAGTCTACTTGGGCATCAGCAAAGCTTTTGACAAGATCCCCCATTTGAAGACTGTTAGAACAGGAAACAGTCCATGGGATCCGAGGACACATGTGCACAGGAAATCATAACTCATGTAATTTGATTGAGTTTTTTAAAGTAGTAATCAAGAGCATTGATTAAGGCAGAAAGATGGACGCATACGGGCTTCAGTAAGGCGTTCAAGAAGGTTCCTCACGGTAGTCCAAGAGGGAAGTTAAATCACACGGAGCACAGGGAGAGCTAGCCAAGGAACATAGAACATTACAGCACAGTACAGGCCCTTTGGCCCTCGATCTTGTGCCGACCTGTCATGCCGATCTCAAGCCCATCTAACATGCACTATTCCATGTACGCCCATATGCTTATCCAATGGCGACTTAAATGTACCTAAAGTTGGCAAATCTACGACTGTTGCAGGCAAAGCGTTCCATTCCCTTACTACTCTCTGAGTAAAGAAACTACCTCTGACATCTGTCCTATATCTTTCACCCCTCAATTTAAAGCTATGCCCCCTCGTGTTCGCCGTCACCATCCGAGGAAAAAGGCTCTCCCTATCCACCCTATCTAACACTCTGATTATTTTATATGTCTCAATTAAGTCACCTCTCAACCTTCTTCTCTCTAATGAAAACAGCCTCAAGTCCCTCAGCCATTCATTCTAAGGCCTTCCCTCTATACCAGGCAACATCCTAGTAAATCTCCTCTGCACCCTTTCCAAAGCTTCCACATCCTTATTATAATGCGGTGACCAGAACTGTACACAATACTCCAAGTGCGGCCGCACCAGAGTTTTGTACAGCTTCACCATAACCTCTTGGTTCCGGAACTCGATCCCTCTATTAATCAAAGCTAAAACACTGTATGCCTTCTGAACAGCCCTGTCACCCTGGGTGGCAACTTTCAAGGATCTGTGTTCATGGACACCAAGATCTCTCTGCTCATCTATACTACTAAGCATCTTACCATTAGCCCTGTACTTTGCCTTCTGGTTACTCCTACCAAAGTGCATCACCTCACACTTGTCTGCATTAAACTCCATTTGCCACCTCTCAGACCAGCTCTGCAGGTGATCTATGTCCCTCTGCAACCAATCCTTTGTCACTATCCACAAGTCCACCGATCTTCGTGTCACCTGCAAATTTACTAACCCATCCTTCTACGCCCTCATCCAGGTCATTTATAAAAATGACAAACAGCAGTGGACCCAACACCCACCCTTGCGGTACACCACCAGTAACCGGTCTCCAGGATGAACGTTTCCCATCAACTACCACCCTCTGTCTTCTTTCAGCAAGCTAATTTCCGATCCAAACTGCTATATCTCCCACAATTCCATTCCTCTGCATTTTGTACAATAGTCTGTTATGGGGAACCTTATCGAACGCCTTGCTGAAATCCATATACTCCACATCAACCGGTTTACTCTCATCCACCTGTTTGGTCACCTTCTCAAAGAACTCAATAAGGTTTGTGAAGCACGACCTTCCCTTCACAAAACCGTGCTGACTATCCCGAATCAATTTATTCTTTTCTAGATGATTGTAAATCCTATCCCATATAACCTTTTCCAACACTTTACCAACAACTGAGGTAAGGCTCACTGGCCGATAATTACCAGGGTTGTCTCTACTCCCCTTCTTGAACAGGGGAACCACAATTGCTATCCTCCAGTCATCTGGCACTATTCCTGTAGACAATGATGAGTTAAAGATCAATGCCAAAGGCTCGGCAATCTCCTCCCTGGATTCTCAGAGAATCCGAGGGTAAATCCCATCCGGCCCAGGGGACATAGCTGTCTTCACCCTCTGTAGGATTTCAAAAACCTCTTCCTTGTGAACCTCAATCCCACTTAGTCCAGTAGCCTGTATGTCTGTATTCTCCTCGACAACATTGTGGTTTTCAAGAGTGAATACTGTTGAAAAATATTCATTTAGCGCTTCCCCTATCTCATCTGACTCCACACACCACTTACCACTACTATCCTTGATTGGGCCTCATCTTACTTTTGTCATTCTTTTATTCCTTAAATACCGATAGAAAGCCTGAGGGTTTACCCTGATCCTATCCGCCAACAACTTCTCATGTCTCCTCCTGGATCTTCTGAGCTCTCTCTTTCGGTCTTTCCTGGCTACCTTGTAACCCTCAATCACCCTAACTGAGCTTTCACATCTGAAAGTAACAGAAGCCTTCTGCCTCCTCTTGACCAGAGATTCCACTTCCTTTGTAAACCACGGCTCCCGCACCCTACAGCTTACTCCTTGCCTGACAGATACATACTTATCTAGGACACACAGGAGCTTTTCCCTGAATAAGCTCCACATTTCTATTGTGCCCATCGACTGCAGTTTCCTTCCCCATCCTATGCTCCCTAAATCTTGCATAATCTCTTCGTAATTGCCTTTCCGCCAGCAAAAACTCTTGCCCAGTGGTGTACACCTATCCCTTTCCATCACTGAAGTAAACATCACAGAATTGTGATCGCTATCACTAAGGTGATCAACGACTTTGAAATCTAACACCTGGCCAGGATCATCACCCAGTACTGATGTGGTCACTGCACCCCAATTCCATCAGTCAATACATCCCATTTCACTCAGTCACTGCATCCCACTTCCCTCAGTCACTGCATCCCATTTCCCTCAGTCACTGCATCCCATTTCCCTCAGTCACTGCATCCCATTTCCCTCAGTCACTGCATCCCATTTCCCTCAGTCACTGCATCCCATGTCTTTCAGTCACTGCATCCCATTTCCCTCAGTCACTGCAACCCATTTCCCTCAGTCAATGTATCCCATTTGCATCAGTCACTGCATCCCATTTCACACACTCACTGCATCCCATTTCACTCAGACACTGCATCTCATTTCCTTCAGTCACTGCATCCCATTTCCCTCAGTCACTGCGTCCCATTTCCATCAGTCACTGCGTCCCATTTCAAGCAGTCACTGCAAGCCATTTCCCGAAGTCACTGCATCCCATTTCCCTCAGTCACTGCATCCCATTTCACACAATCACTGCATCTCATTTCCCTCAGTCACTGCATCCCATTTCACTCAGTCACTGCATCCCAATTCAGTCAGTCACTGCATCCCATTTCAGTCAGTCACTGCATCTCCTTCACCACAGTCACTGCATCCCATTTCACGCAGTCACTGCATCACATTTCACTCAGTCACTGCATCACATTTCACTCAGTCACTGCATCGTATTTTACTCAGTCACTGCATCCCATTTCACTCAATCACTGCATCTCCTTCACCATAGTCACTGCATCGCATTTCCATCAGTCACTGTTTCCCTTATCTCACAGACGCTGCATTCAATTTCCCACACTCACTGCATCCCATTTCCCATCATCACAGCATCTCCTTTCCCTCAGTCTCTGCGTCGCAATTCACTCAGTGATTGCATCCCATTTCCCTCAGTCACTGCATCCCATTTCACTCAGTCACTGGATCACATTTCACTTAGTCACTGCATCACATTTCACTCAGTCACTGCATCCCATTTACTCAATCACTGCATCTCCTTCACCACAGTCACTGCATCACATTTCCATCAGTCACTGTTTCCCGTATCTCACAGACGATGAATTCAATTTCCCACACTCACTGCATCCCATTTCCCTCAGTCACTGCATCCAATTTCCCTCAGTCACTGCATCACATTTCCATCAGACACTGCAGCTCATGTCACTCTGTCACTGCATCCAATTTCCATCAGTCACTGCAACCCATTTCACCCAGTCACTGCATCCCATTGCACTCAGTGATGCATCCCATTTCAAGCAGTCACTGCATCACATTGCACTCAGTCACTGCATCACATTGCACTCAGTCACTGCATCCCATTTCACACAGTCACTGCATCCCAATTCCCTCAGTCACTGCATCCCATGTCCGTGTGTCACTGCATCCCATGTCCCTAAGTCACTGCATCCCATGTCCCTCAGTCACTGCATCCCATGTCCCTCAGTCACTGCATCCCATGTCCCTCAGTCACTGCATCCCATTTCACTCAGTCAGTGCGTCCCTTTTCAGTCAGTCACTGTATCCCATTTCCCTCAGTCAGTGCACTCCATTCCTTATTAACTCAGAAACTCCTTCCCAGTAGCTCTGTCACTGCAGCTCATGTCACTCAGTCACTGCATCTCATTTCACTCAGTCACTGCATCTCATTTCACTCAGTCACTGCATCTCATTTCACTCAGTCACTGCATCCCATTTCACTCAGTCACTGCATCCCATTTCACTCAGTCACTGCATCCCATTTCACTCAGTGACTGCATCCCATTTCACTCAGTGACTGCATCACAGTTCACTCAGTGACTGAATCACAGTTCACTCAGTGACTGAATCACAGTTCACTCAGTGACTGAATCACAGTACACTCAGTGAGTGCATCATATTTCACTCAGTGACGGAATCACATTTCACTCAGTCACCGCATCACATTTCACTCAGTCACTGAATCCCAATTCACTCCATCACTGCATCTCCTTCACCACAGTCACAGCATCCCATTTCCATCAGTCACTGGTTCCCGTGTCTCACAGACGCTGCATTCAAATTCCGACACTCAATGTATCCCATTTCCCATAGACACAGCATCTCCTTTCCCACAGTCTCTGCGTCTCATTTCAATCAGTGATTGAATCCTACTTCCCACGAATACTGCATCCCATTTCGCTCAGTCACTGCATCTCATTTCACTCGGTCACTGCATCCCATTTCCTTCAGTCACTGCATCTCATTTCCGTCAGTTACTGCATCATATTTCCATCAAACAATGCATCTAATTTCACTCAGTGACTGCAGCTCATGTCAATCTGTCACTGCATCCAATTTCCATCAGTCACTGCATCCCATTTCACTCAGTGATGCATCCCATTTCACTCAGTGACTGCATCCCAATTCACTCAGTGACTGAATCACATTTCACTCAGTCACTGCATCGCATTTCACGCAGTCACTGCATCCCATTTCACTCAGTCACTGCATCCCATTTCACTCAGTCACTGCATCCCATTTCACTCAGTCAGTGCATCCCATTTCACTCAGTCAGTGCATCCCATTTCACTCAGTCACTGCATCACATTTCACTCAGTCACTGGATCACATTTCACTTAGTCACTGCATCACATTTCACTCAGTCACTGCATCCCATTTACTCAATCACTGCATCTCCTTCACCACAGTCACTGCATCACATTTCCATCAGTCACTGTTTCCCGTATCTCACAGACGATGAATTCAATTTCCCACACTCACTGCATCCCATTTCCCTCAGTCACTGCATCCAATTTCCCTCAGTCACTGCATCACATTTCCATCAGACACTGCAGCTCATGTCACTCTGTCACTGCATCCAATTTCCATCAGTCACTGCAACCCATTTCACCCAGTCACTGCATCCCAATGCACTCAGTGATGCATCCCATTTCAAGCAGTCACTGCATCCCAATTCCCTCAGTCACTGCATCCCATGTCCGTGTGTCACTGCATCCCATGTCCCTAAGTCACTGCATCCCATGTCCCTAAGTCACTGCATCCCATGTCCCTCAGTCACTGCATCCCATTTCACTCAGTCAGTGCGTCCCTTTTCAGTCAGTCACTGTATCCCATTTCCCTCAGTCAGTGCACTCCGTTCCCTATTAACTCAGAATCTCCTTCCCAGTACCTCTGTCACTGCAGCTCATGTCACTCTGTCACTGCATCCCATGTCCGTGTGTCACTGCATCCCATGTCCCTCAGTCACTGCATCCCATTTCACTCAGTCACTGCATCTCATTTCACTCAGTCACTGCATCTCATTTCACTCAGTCACTGCATCCCATTTCACTCAGCCACTGCATCCGATTTCACTCAGTGACTGCATCACAGTTCACTCAGTGACTGAATCACAGTTCACTCAGTGACTGAATCACAGTACACTCAGTGAGTGCATCATATTTCACTCAGTGACGGAATCACATTTCACTCAGTCACTGCATCACATTTCACTCAGTCACTGCATCCCAATTCACTCCATCACTGCATCTCCTTCACCACAGTCACAGCATCCCATTTCCATCAGTCACTGGTTCCCGTGTCTCACAGACGCTGCATTCAAATTGCGACACTCAATGTATCCCATTTCCCGTAGACACAGCATCTCCTTTCCCACAGTCTCTGCATCTCATTTCAATCAGTGATTGAATCCTACTTCCCACAAATACTGCATCCCATTTCGCTCAGTCACTGCATCACATTTCCGTCATTCACTGCATCCGATTTCACTCAGTCACTGCATCCCATTTCACCCAGTCAATGCATCCCATTGCACTCAGTGATGCATCCCATTTCACTGAGCGACTGCATCCAATTTCACTCAGTGACTAAATCACATTCCCGTCAGTCACTGCATCCGATTTCACTCAGTCACTGCATCCCATTTCAAGCAGTCACTGCACCCCATTTCAAACAGTCACTGCATCCCATTTCTCTCAATCACAGCATCTCCTTCACCACAGTCACTGCATCACATTCCCATCAGTCACTGTTTCCCGTATCTCACAGACGATGCATTCAATTTCCCACACTCACTGCATCCCATTTCCCATAGTCACAGCATCTCCTTTCCCTCAGTCTCTGCATCGCATTTCACTCAGTGATTGCATCCTCCTTCCTACAAATACTGCATCCCATTTCCCTCAGTCACTGCATCCCATTTCCCTCAGTCACTGCATCCCATTTCACTCAGTGACTGAATCACATTTCACTCAGTCAGTGCATCGCATTTCACTCAGTCAGTGCATCGCATTTCACTCAGTCAGTGCATCGCATTTCACTCAGTCACTGCATCGCATTTCACTCAGTCACTGCATCACATTTCACTCAGTCACTGCATCCCATTTCGCTCAGGCACTGTATCCCATTTCCCTCACTCACTGCACCCCAAGTCCGCTCGGGCACTGCATCCCCATGAACTCAGTCACTCCTTCCCTGTACCTCAGTCACTGCATCCTATTTCCCTCAGGTACTGCATCACATTTCCATGAGACACTGCAGCTCATGTCACGCTGTCACTGCATCCAATTTCCATAAGTCACTGCATCTCATTCAACTCATTCACTGCATCCCATTTCACTCAGTCACTGCATCCCATTTCACTCAGCCACTGCATCCTATTTCACTCAGTGACTGCATCACAGTTCACTCAGTGACTGAATCACAGTTCACTCAGTGACTGAATCACAGTTCACTCAGTGACTGAATCACAGTACACTCAGTGAGTGCATCATATTTCACTCAGTGACGGAATCACATTTCACTCAGTGACTGACTCACATTTCACTGAGTCACTGTGTCCCATTTCACGCAGTCACTGCATCCCATGTCCCTCAGTCACTGTATCCCATTTCACTCAGTCACTGCGTCTCATTTCACTCAGTCACTACATCTCATTTCACTCAACCACTGCATCCCATTTCACTCAGCCACTGCATCACAGTTCACTCAGTGACTGAATCACAGTTCACTCAGTGACTGAATCACAGGACACTCAGTGAGTGCATCATATTTCACTCAGTGACGGAATCACATTTCACTCAGTGACTGAATCACATTTCACTGAGACACTGCGTCCCATTTCACGCAGTCACTGCATCCATTTCCATCAGTCACTCCATCCCATTACCCTCAGTCACTGCATCCCATTACCCTCAGTCGCAGCATCCCATTTCCCACAGACACTGCATTTCCTTTCCCTTCGTCACTGCATCTCATTTCCACCAGTCACTGCATCACATTTCACTCCCCACTGCATCCCATTTCACTCAGCCACTGCATCCCATTTCACTCAGCCACTGCATCCCAGTTCACATAGTCACCGCATCCCAGTTCACATAGTCACCGCATCCCAGTTCACAAAGTCACCGCATCCCAGTTCCGTCAGTCACTGCATCCCAGTTCCATCAGTCACTGTATCCGATTTCTATCAGTCACTGCGCGCATTTCACTCAGTCACTGAATCTCATTTCACTCATTCACTGCATCCCATTTCACGCAGTCACTGCATCGCATTTCACTCAGTCACTGCGTCCCATTTCCATCAGTCACTGCATCCCATTTCCCACTGTCACTGTGTCCCATTTCCCAGTCACTGCATCCCATTTCCCTCAGTCACTGCATCCCATTTCCCTCAGTCACTGCATCTCATTTCACTCAGTCACTGCATCCCATTACCCTCAGTCACTACATCCCATTAACTTCAGTCGCAGGATCCCATTTCAAACAGACACTGCATGCCATTTCCGTCAGTCACTGCATGCCATTTCCGTCAGTCACTGCATCCTATTGCCCTCAGTCACTGCATCCCATTGTCCTCAGTCACTGCATCCCATTACCCTCAGTCACTGCATCCCATTAACTTCAGTCGCAGGATCCCATTTCAAACAGCCACTGCATCCCATTTCCGTCAGTCACTGCATCCCATTTCCCTCAGTCACTGCATCCCATTTCGCTCTGTCACTGCATCCCACTTCCCTCAGTCACTGCATCCCATTTCACTCAGTCACTGCATCCCATTTCACTCAGCCACTGCATCCCATTTCACTCAGCCACTGCATCCCAGTTCACATAGCCACCGCATCCCACTTCACACAGTCACCAGATCCCAGTTCACACAGTCACCGCATCCCATTTCCGTCAGTCACTGCATCCCAGTTCCATCAATCACTGTATCCGATTTCTATCAGTCACTACGCGCATTTCACTCAGTCACTGCATCTCATTTCACTCATTCACTGCATCCCATTTCACGCAGTCAGTGCATCGCATTTCACTCAGGCACTGTATCCCATTTCCCTAAGTCACTGCACCCCAAGTCGGCTCGGGCACTGCATCCCTATTAACTCAGTCACTCCTTCCCAGTAGCTCCGTCACTGCATCCTATTTCACTCAGTCACTGCTTCCATTTCCATCAGTCACTGCATCCCATGACCCTCAGTCCCAGCATCCCATTTCCCACAGACACTGCATTTCATTTCCCTAAGACACTGCATCTCATTTCCAGCAGTCACTTCATCCCATTTCATTCCCCACTGCATCTCATTTCACGCAGTCACTGCCTCGCATTTCACTCAGTCACTGCATCCCATTTCACTCAGTCACTGCATCCCAATTCACTCAGTCACTGCATCCCATTCCAATCAGTCACTGCATCCCATTCCACTCAGTCACTGCATCCCATTCCACTCAGTCACTGCATCCCATTCCACTCAGTCACTGCATACCATTTCACTCAGTCAGTGCATCACATTTCCCTCAGTCACTGCATCTCCTTTCCACAGTCACGGCAATTCAATTTCACTCAGTCACTGCGTCCCATTTCACTCAGTCACTGCGTCCCATTTCACTCAGTCACTGCGTCCCATTTCACTCAGTCACTGCGTCCCATTTCCCACTGTCACTGCGTCCCATTTCCCACTGTCACTGCATCCCATTTCCCAGTCACTGCACCCCATTGCCCTCAGTCACTGCGTCCCATTTCCCTCAGTCACTGCGTCCCATTTCCTCAGTCACTGCATCTCCTTTCCACAGTCACAGCAATTACATTTCACTCAGTCACTGCGTCCCATTTCACTCAGTCACTGCGTCCCATTTCCATCAGTCACTGCATCCCATTTCCCACTGTCACTGCATCCCATTTCCCTCAGTCACTGCATCCCATTGCCCTCAGTCACTGCATCCCATTGCCCTCAGTCACTGCATCCCATTGCCCTCAGTCACTGCATCCCATTTCACTCAGTCAGTGCATCCCATTTCACTCAGTCACTGCATCCATTTCCATCAGTCACTGCATCCCATTTCCCACAGTGACTGCATCCCATTTCCCACAGTCACTGCATCCCATTTCCCTCAGTCACTGCATCCCATTGCGCTCAGTCACTGCAACCCATTTCCCACAGTGACTGCATCCCATTTCCCACAGTGACTGCATCCATTTCCGTCAGTCACTGCATCCCATTACCCTCAGTCGTAGCATCCCATTTCCCACAGACACTGCATTTCCTTTCCCTAAGTCGCTGCATCTCATTTCCACCAGTCACTGCATCCCATTTCACTCAGCCACTGTATCCCATTTCACTCAGCCACTGCATCCCATTTCACTCAGCCACTGCATCCCAGTTCACATAGTCACCGCATCCCAGTTCACACAGTCAGCACATCCCATTTCACTCAGTCACTGCATCCCATTTCACTCAGTCACTGCATCCCATTTCGCTAGAACACTGCATCCCATTTCCGTCAGTCACTCCATCCCATTTCCCTCAGTCGCAGCATCCTATATCCCACAGACACTGCATTTCCTTTCCTTCAGACACTGCATCCCATTTCCCTCAGTCACTGCATCCCATTTCCGTCAGTCACTGCATCCCATTTCCCTCAGTCACTGCATACCATTTCCATCAGTCACTGCATCCCATTTCCCACTGTCACTGCATCCCATTTCCCAGTCACTGCATCCCATTTCCCTCAGTCACAGCATCCCATTTCCTCAGTCACTGCATCTCCTTTCCACAGTCACGGCAATTACATTTCACTCAGTCACTGCGTCCCATTTCACTCAGTCACTGCATCCATTTCCGTCAGTCACCGCATCCCAGTTCACACAGTCAGCACCTCCCAGTTCACAAAGTCACCGCATCCCAGTTCCGTCAGTCACTGCATCCCAGTTCCATCAGTCACTGCATCCGATTTCTATCAGTCACTGCGCGCATTTCACTCAGTCACTGCATCTCATTTCACTCATTCACTGCATCCCATTTCACGCAGTCACTGCATCCCATTTCACTCAGTCAGCGCGTCACATTTCACTCAGGCACTGTATCCCATTTCCCTAAGTCACTGCACCCCAAGCCCGCTCAGGCACTGCATCCCTATTAACTCAGTCACTCTTTCCCAGTACCTCCGTCACTGCATCCCATTTCTCTCAGTCACTGCTTCCATTTCCATCAGTCACTGCAACCCATTACCCTCAGTCACTGCATCCCATTACCCTCAGTCCCAGCATCCCATTTCCCACAGACACTGCGTTTCATTACCCTAAGTCACTGCATCTCATTTCCACCAGTCACTGCATCCCATTTCATTCCCCACTGCATCTCATTTCACGCAGTCACTGCATCGCATTTCACTCAGTCACTGCATCCCATTCCACTCAGTCACTGCATCCCATTTCACTCAGACACTGCATCCCATTTCCATCAGTCGCTGCATCCCATTTCCCACTGTCACTGCATCCCATTTCCCACTTTCACTGCATCCCATTTCCCACTGTCACTGCATCCCATTTCCCAGTCACTGCATCCCATTTCCCTCAGTCACTGCATCCCATTTCGCTCTGTCACTGCATCCCACTTCCCTCAGTCACTGCATCCCATTTCACTCAGTCACTGCATCCCATTTCACTCAGCCACTGCATCCCATTTCACTCAGCCACTGCATCCCATTTCACTCAGCCACTGCATCCCAGTTCACATAGCCACCGCATCCCACTTCACACAGTCACCAGATCCCAGTTCACACAGTCACCGCATCCCATTTCCGTCAGTCACTGCATCCCAGTTCCATCAATCACTGTATCCGATTTCTATCAGTCACTACGCGCATTTCACTCAGTCACTGCATCCCATTTCGATCAGTCACTGCATCCCATTTCCAACAGTGACTGCATCCCATTGCCAACAGTCACTGCAATCCATTTCCAACAGTCACTGCATCCCATTTCCAAGAGTCAGTGCATCCCATTTCACTCAGCCACTGCATCCCATTTCCCTCAGTCACTGCATCCCACTTCACTCAATCACTGCAGGCCATTTCACTCATTGACTGCATCCTATTTCACTCTGACACTGCGTCCCGTTTCCCTCAGTCACTGCATCCCATTACCGTCCGTCACTCCATCCAATTACTGTCAGTCACCGCATCCCATTTCGATCAGTCACTGCATCCCATTACACTCAGTCACTGCATCCATTTGACACAGTCACTGCATCCCATTTCCCACAGACACTGCATCCCATTTCCACCAATTACTGCATCCCATTTCACTCAGCCACTGCATCCCATTTCACTCAGCCACTGCACCCCATTTCACTCGGCCACCGCATCCTAGATCACACAGTCACTGCATTACAGTTCAAACAGACACTGCAGCCCATTTCACACAGTCACTGCATCCCATTTCACTCAGTCACTGCATCCTATTTCCCTCAGTCACAGCATCCATTTCCCTCAGTCACTGCAGCCCATTTCACTCAGTCACTGCAAGCCATTTCCACAGTCACTGCATCTCCGTTCCCTCAGTCACAGCATCCCATTTCCATGAGTCACTGCATCGCATTCCCCTCAGTCACTGCATCGCATTCCCCTCAGTCACTGCATCGCATTCCCCTCAGTCACTGCATCCCATTTCCATCAGTCATGCATCCCATTTCACTCAGTCACTGCATCCCAGGTCACTCAGTCACTGCGTCCCATTTCAGACAGTCACTGCATCTCCTTTCCTTAGTCACTGCATCCCATTTCACGGCTTTGTGAGGGGTAGGTCATGCCTTACAAACCTTATCGAGTTTTTTGAGGATGTGACTAGAAAGGTTGATGAGGGTCGAGCTGTGGATGTGGTGTATATGGACTTCAGTAAGGCATTTGATAAGGTTCCCCATGGAAGGCTCATTCAGAAGGTCAGGAGGAATGGGATACAGGGGAACTTAGATGCTTGGATACAGAATTGGCTGGCCAATAGAAGACAGCGAGTGGTAGTAGAAGGAAAATATTCTGCCTGGAAGTCAGTGGTGAGTGGGGTTCCACAGGGCTCTGTCCTTGGGCCTCTACTGTTTGTAATTTTTATTAATGACTTGGACGAGGGGATTGAAGGATGGGTCAGCAAGTTTGCAGACGACACAAAGGTCAGAGGTGTCGTTGACAGCATAGAGGGCTGTTGTAGGCTGCAGCGGGACATTGACAGGATGCAGAGATGGGCTGAGAGGTGGCAGATGGAGTTCAACCTGGATAAATGCGAGGTGATGCATTTTGGAAGGTCGAATTTGAAAGCTGAGTACAGGATTAAGGATAGGATTCTTGGCAGCGTGGAGGAACAGAGGGATCTTGGTGTGCAGATACATAGATCCCTTAAAATGGCCACCCAAGTGGACAGGGTTGTTAAGAAAGCATATGGTGTTTTGGCTTTCATTAACAGGGGGATTGAGTTTAAGAGTCGTGAGATCTTGTTGCAGCTCTATAAAACTTTGGTTAGACCGCACTTGGAATACTGCGTCCAGTTCTGGGCGCCCTATTATAGGAAAGATGTGGATGCTTTGGAGAGGGTTCAGAGGAGGTTTACCAGGATGCTGCCTGGACTGGAGGGCTTATCTTATGAAGAGAGGTTGACTGAGCTCGGTCTCTTTTCATTGGAGAAAAGGAGGAGGAGAGGGGACCTAATTGAGGTATACAAGATAATGAGAGGCATAGATAGAGTTGATAGCCAGAGACTATTTCCCAGGGCAGAAATGGCTAGCACGAGGGGTCATAGTTTTAAGCTGGTTGGTGGAAAGTATAGAGGGGATGTCAGAGGCAGGTTCTTTACGCAGAGAGTTGTGGGAGCATGGAATGCGTTGCCAGCAGCAGTTGTGGAAGCAAGGTCATTGGGGTCATTTAAGAGACTGCTGGACATGCATATGGTCACAGAAATTTGAGGGTGCATACATGAGGATCAATGGTCGGCACAACATTGTGGGCTGAAGGGCCTGTTCTGTGCTGTACTGTTCTATGTTCTATGTTCTATGTTCTAAGTCACTGCTGCCCATTTCACTCAGTCACTGCGGCCCATTTAACAGTCACTGCATCCCATTTCCACAGTCACTGCATCCCATTCCCCTCAGACACAGCAGGCTATTTCCCACAGTCACCGCATCTCCTTTACTCCGTTACTGCATCCCATTTCACTCCGTTACTGCATCCCATTTCACTCAAACACTGCATCCCATTGCACTCAGACACTGCATCCCATTTCCCTCAGTCACTGGATCCCATTTCCATCAGACACTGCATCCCATTACCCTCAGTCACAGCACCCCTTTTCCCACAGTCAGTGTATCTCCTTTCCTCTGTCACTGCATCCCATTTCACTCAGTCACTGCAACCCATTTCGCACAGTCACTGCAACCCATTTCGCACAGTCACTGCAGCCCACTTCACTGCATCCCATTTAAGAGTCACTGCATCCCAAAACCGTCAGTCACAGCATCCCATTTCCCTCAGTCACAGCATGCCATTTCCCACAGTCACTGCATCTCCTTTCCCTCAGTCACAACATCCCATTAACCTCAGTCACAGCATCCCATTTCACTCAGTCACTGCATTCCATCTCCCACAGTCACTGCATCCCATTCGCCACAGTCACCGCATCCCATTTCCCAAACACACGGAATCACCTTTCCCTCAGTCACTGCCTCCCATTACCCTCAGTCACAGCATCCCATTTCACTCAGTCACAGCATCCCATCTCCATCAGTCACTGCATCCCAGTTCACACATTCACTGCAGCCCATTTCACTCAGTCACTGCATCCCATTTCACTCAGACACTGCAACCCATTTCCCACAGTAACTGGATCCCATTTCCCTCAGTCACTGCATCCCATTAGACATAGTCACAGCATCCCAGTTTACTCAGTCACTGCAACCCAGTTCAATCAGTCTCGGCATCCCATTCCCCTCAGTCACTGCATTCCATTACCCTCAGACACAGCATGCCATTTCCCACAGTCACTGCATCTCCTTTCCATCAGTCAACGCATCCCATTTCCATCAGGCACTGTATCCCATTTCCATCAGGCACTGTATCCCATTTCCCTCAGTCACTACAACCCATTTCCCGCAGTCACTACAACCCATTTCCCGCAGTCACTACAACCCATTTCCCGCAGTCACTACAACCCATTTCCCGCAGTCACTGCATCCTATTTCACTCAGTCACTGCATCTAATTACCCTCAGTCACTCCATCCCATTACCCTCAGTCACTGCATCCCAGTTCACACAGTCACTGCATCCAATTTCACGAAGTCACTGCATCCCGTTTCACTGAGTCACTGAATCGCATTTGTTGTTCTCACTTGAATGCAATGGTCATGAATCTCCTCCAATGGCTGGTCATGTATTTCCAATGCAAAATTTTACCAAGTTTTGATTTTCAATTTTGATTACATGTGTTTCCTCTATTCAAGAAGATGCTGCAATAAACTCAAATTTGACGAATCAGAATTCAACCACCATTACCTACAGAGTTAATTTCATCAAACAGATCCAATTAGAATTGTCACATTCCCAAATACTGATTCAAGTTTTTCTAATTATGGGCCACGTGGTTAAGAAAAAAGACACTTAGAATCAGAGAGATGTACAGTCGGGAAACAGATCCTTTGGCCCAATTTGTCTATGTTGACCAGATATCCGAAATTAATTTAGTCCCATTTGCCAGCATTTGGCCCATATTCCTCTCAACCCATCCTATTCATATACCCATCCACATGCCTTTTAAACGTACAAGCCTCCACCACTTCCTCTGGCAGCTCACTCCATACATGCACCACTATGAAAAAAATCCGGTCCATTTTAAATCTTCCCTCTCTCATTTTTAACCTATTCCCTCCAGTTTTGGATTCCAGCAACCCGGGGAAAAGATCTTGGCTGTTCGCTCTATCCACATCCCTCGTAATTGTATAAACTTCTATATGGTCAGCCCTGAACTCCAAAGTTCCAAGAAATAGCTGCCTGTTCAAGCCCACGGTATACCTCCAACCTCCGATGCTGGTAACATCCTTGTAGATCTTCTCTGAACCCTTTCAAGTTTACAACATACAACAATACAGCGCAGAACAGGCCCTTCGGCCCTCAAGGTTGCGCCGACATCCTTCCTCTCGCAAGGAGACCAAAATCGTTTGCAGTATTCCAAAAGCAGCCGAACCAACGTCCTATATGGCTGCTAAGTGATCTCCCAACTACTATACTCAATGCACTGACCGATAAAGGCGAGCACACCAAATGTCTCCTTCGTATCCTTTCTACCGGTGGCTGTACTTTGATGGAGCTATGAAACTGCACTCCAGTGTCTCTTTATTAAGCAACACTCCCCACAACCTTCAGTGTAAATGTGCTGCCCTGATTTGCCTTTCCAAAATGTAGCACCTCACATTTGACTAACCTCAACACCATCTGCCATTCCTCAGTATATTGGCCCTTGTCAATGTCCCATTGTATTCTGAGGTGACCTTCTTGGCTGGCGACTACACCTTCAATCATTGGGAAACTTACTAACCACACCTTGTATTTTCATGTCCAAATCATTGCATCACTTCAACTCCCCCTCCCACTCCCTGAATGACATGTCCATCCTGGGCCTCTTCCAGTGTCACAACCAAACCACCCAGAAACTGGAGGAGCAGCACCTCATATTCCGCCTCGGGAGCTTCCAACTCAATAGCCTCAATGTGGACTTGGCCACCCTCAAAATCTCCCCACCCGCCAGCCTCATCCCAAGACTAGTTCCTCCCCTCATCCCCGCCTCCATGACCTGTCCGCCTTCTCTCCCACCTATCCACTCCTCCCACCTCACTGACCAACTCCCACCACTGCTTGGAATTATTCTTCTTTTCACACTTCATCAGCTCGATGTTATTTCTAAAATCTATTTTCCAATTGTTGGAAAAAGTGAGATAAAGAGAAGTAAAAGAAGTTACATTCTTACCACTCGGGAAATCTCTGAATATTCTTCTGTTGAAAGGCCGCCAAGGAACGATGCAATTCTTTTGTCACGAACGCTGTGAGGGAGACATCTTTTTCGGTTCCACTAACTCCACCCTAAGGAAGACAAACCCACGTAACATATCCAGTGACTTAAAGCATACTCTATTGTTGCCCAATGTGGAGAGCTGGATGAACACAGCAGGCCAAGCAGCATGAGAGGAGCAAGAAAGCTGATGTTTCGGGACGAGACCCTACTTCAGAAAATTGGCGCTGGAGAATCTGAGATAACAAGGTGTAGAGCCGGATGATACTGCTTGGCCTGCTGTGTTCATCCAGCTTTACACCTTCTTATCTCAGATTCTCCAGCATCTGCAGTTCCTACTACCTCTATTGTTGCCCTTTCACTTTACTGAACTAATATGAGCCAGTAGTTTGGTTTCGGCTCGTGTAATCTTACGGTTATTGGCCTGTACAAAATCCTGAATTAATTTTGATCGACTGACGGGAGGAGAGATGAATTTTAGAGAAATTTTTGTTTTCTACCAATTTGCAGAGGGCATCGTGGGCGATTGAAGGACAGTGTTATTATCCTCCAGGTCTGTGGACTGCATCATTACCAACTTGCCCATTTGCATATACATAAAATATTCATTATGTACCAATGAAACATAATAAACCAATACTGCGTACGAAAAACAACGCTCACATATCAATGGAAATTTAAATATTTATCATAGAGTTTGAAGGGTTGAATTCAATGATACAAAGCAAAAACCAGTGAAGATGAGTGCAGTTGGTCAGCACTTTTGCCACTAAGTGGAGGTTGGCAGTTTGAGGCCACCCAGGAACAAGCAAGCTCTGTCTAACTCCAAGGGCAGCACGGTGGCTCAGTGGTTAGCACTGCTGACTCACAGCGCCAGGGACCCAGGTTCGATCCCACCGTTGGACGATTTTCTGTGCGGAGTTTGTATATTCTGCCCATGCCTGCATGGGTTCCTGCTGGGTGCTCTGGTTTCCTCCCACAGTCCAAAGATGTGCAGTCTCGGTGTATGGGCCATGCCAAACTTGCCTATTGTGTTTAGGGATGTGTAGGTTAGGTGTGTTCGTCATGGGAAATGTCGGGTTACTGAGGAAAGGGTCAGGGGATGAGTCAGGGTGAGACGCTCTTTGGAGGGTGGCCGTGGACTTCTTGGGTCAAAAGGGGCTTGTTTGCACACCGTAGGGATTCTATGATATGGAAGTATCTTTTGAAGTGGACATTCGTGGGTATGCTATAATAGAGACCTTGAAATACTGCACAACAAATATTTGGAACTAGACTGTCAATTCAGACATAGCATCAAAAAAAAGTCATGGAAGTTGTCACCGATATAAAGCAGGATTGATGAAAATCCAGCAGGAAATGGTGTCAAAAGGCACTGTATCTTTTATTCATCTCCAGTTATTTTGTCCAAGGCACTGGATGCTGGCAGGATTGAAACATTTAAGAAATGCTTCACAAATCACATATAAGGACCTGCACATCTTTGAACAATGGGAGGAAACTGCAGCACCTGGCGGAAGCCCGTCGCAGACGCGAGGAGGACGTGTCAATTCCACACAGATAGTTACCCAAGACTGGAATCTCAATTGGCTCCCCAGTGCATGAGCAGCTCTAACCACTGAGCACCTACCTTGCCCAGAAGGGGTTTTATAAGCGCATACATTATTTCCATCAAGACAGATCCAATCATCTATGTCCAATCAAAATAACATATTGTAGATATCATGACAACAATCATAAATGATTTTGAACAAGTAAATCAAAAACCTTGAAATAGTTTCCAAGCCTAAATACTAGACATGGTGCAGTTAAGATGAATAGCGCAACAACAAAAAGGCCATATTTTATGTGACGATCGGTAACACTTGAAAACTTGCAACAATTTGTCGCCAGTAGTGCTCTGAAGTGGCTTGATGGTGCACTCCTTCATACACTGTAATGAAACTCCAAAGATCACAAATTCTCCTTCAATACCGTGTTGTAACAGTGACTGCATCAACCTGTGTTTATGCGCCTGACTGGAAACCCAGACAACATGCATAAACAAAAAAATAATCTGAGGTGATAGGAGAAAAAAATTTATGTATGCAACGTCTTTGAAAAGCAACTATTTGTAGCGGCTGCAAGCCCATAAGGAATCTCGTTTCGCAGATTATATTCATTTGCACTGCAGGTCATCCCAGTCAGAATCAGTTTTCGTTTCATGATAGATAGCAAAAATGTCCACTACAATGAACTTTGGGTGATCAGAAGATTTTAAGTAAGGACTATGTCTTGTGTGAGCTGACGGCATTACGGGATGGAGAAGGTACATGCACTGCTGGCATCTTGACACCATTGAATGAGCAAGCGTGGACGCAAAGGTTGTAACAGGTAACAATTGAACAGGCAATATCTTTTGAGCTCCTTCCGAGCAGGCCTGTAATACTCTAAAGCTGTGCCAGACCCTCACTTCCTCCACCTTACGTACGCTGCCTTTTCTTTTTGACAAGAAGCACCTCTGTACCCGTCATCCAAGGCTCCTTAATCTTACCCCTTCTTACCTGTCTCAGAGGAACAAATTTATACATCACTCGCAACAACTGCTCCTTGAACAGCCTCCACATGTCTGCTGCGCACTTTCTGTGGAACAATTGCTCCCAATCTGTACTTCCCAACTCCTGTCTGATAGCATCATAGTTTCCTTGACCCCAGTGAAATATCTTCCCCTGGTAACTGCTCCTTTCCCTTTCCATGGCTATGGTAAATGGGAGGCTCCTGCGGTCACTGTCGCCAAAGTGTTCTCCCACCACAAGATCTGACACCTGTCCTGGCTCATCGCCGAGCACCAAATCCAAAATGGCCTCCCGCCTCGTCGGCCTGTCCACATACTGAGTCAGGAAACCCTCCTGAACACACCTGACAAAAACGGCTCCATCCAAACCATCTGCACTGAGGAGGTTTCAATCTATATTGGGAAAGTTGAAATCACCCATAACAACAACCCTGATACGTTTGCACTTTTCAACAATCTGCCGGCCAATGAGTTCTTCAATCTCCCAACTGCTACTTGGGGTCCGTAGAAAACCCCCAGTGAAGTGACTGCTGCCTTGCTGTTCTGAACTTCCACCCACACTGACTCAGTCGACAAACCTTCCTTGGCAACCTCAGCCCATACAACCGCAGTAGACGAGTCCTCAAAGGTTCTTTCAGCCGCCGTTATACTGTCCTTGACAACAAAGCCACACCTCCCCCTCTTTTACCACCTTCCCAGACCTTAATGAAAGATCTAAACCCGAGAACCTGCAACATCCATTCCTGACCCTCCTCTATCCATGCCTCCGAAATGGCCACAACATCGAAGTCCCAGGTACCTATCCAAGCTGCAACCTCACCTACATTATTCCGGTTACTCCCGGCATTAAAGTCGTCACACTTCAATCCAGCTTGCTGTCTGCCAGCACACTTCTGTGACAGTGAGGTCCTGACCATGTCCTCCCTATGCTCATCCTCCTGGGTACTAGGACTACACCTCAGTTTCCCATCCCCCTTCTGAGCTCGTTTAAATCCAACCGAATGGCACTAGCCAATTTCCCACCCAGGATATTCGTGACATCACAGACCCTGGCACCTGGTAGGCAACACACCAATCGTGAGTCTCTTTCGTTCCCGGCAAATCTTCTATCAGTCCCTCGAACTATTGAGTCCCCAATGACTATCACTCTCTTCCTATCCCCGCTTCCCTTCTGTGCAAGAGGGACAGACTCTGTGCCAGAGACCTGCACCCTACTGCATACCCCTGCTAAGTCATCCCCCGGAACAGTATCCAAAATGGTATAGTTGTTTTTCAGGGGAGCTACTGCAGGGGAGTTCAGGGGAACGACCACAGGGGAAGGTTAGTCAAGCTACACCGGTAAACGTGCATTTTTGGCTGAAGAAACATGTGTTTCAATGTGAACTAATGGAAGAAGCCATGGAGTCAAAGCTAAACATTTCGACAATAAGACAACCATTCTTAAAAGCAGCATACAGCGTGAAAAAGAAATGAGCTGCTTAAATATCCACTTAAAATTTATGTGGAATATCAGATGGAATTTTCTTATTGACTCCATTGTGCAATCATGTCGAGCTAAAAATGTTAACTGCATTAATTAATACTAACCAGAAACGGACTTTGTGGTAAATGGTTTGACGATTTTCTGTATCTGGAACATCCCTTTTCCTTCTCGAACGAAGATCGTACCAACCTATGGTATCAAACGGTGAGTCAAACGGACACGACTCGTAATCTTTAAATTCCTCATCAAAACAGTCTAATCGTATGGTTCTGTGCAATAAAAGAGAAAGAATAAACATGTTTCCCACAATTTTGCTGATGTTTACGAACAGAATGCTCAAATTCAAAAAGTTTGGGCTGGCATGTCTGCTTCCTCCAGCCTGTTTAAACTGTTCCATTCAATGTGAAATTTGTGATAAGTTTTAGCACACAGGTCTATTTGATCTGTGCCACCACCTTCTATTAGTCATACATGCTTTCCCCCTCTTCCTGTAATACATTCCTTGAAGTGTTCAATGAGATTTTGATTTTAAATCTTATCGTCATATTCTTTTGATTCTCAAGCATCAATGAATCTGATGTTGCCGCCATTCCATGCAGTGCACAGCACGTCAAACAGGAGTCTTACTCTTGCCATGAGCACTGAGGTAGAATGGGGTCACAACTGTCTCATAGTTCAGAATGAAATTCTACATATAGGGCTATGAAGAGTCATGCAGTTAATTTTATTTGACATGCTATTTATTTTCTTCACAAATATGCTGGATTTAAAGTGATCTTCACCCTCATTTAAAATGAATTCAATATCCAACCATCTGTAAAACTAGCATATCCAAATTTTAATTTGAGTTCAGTGTTACACAAATATGTTACTTTTTTAAAAATTATGTTCGAGACAACATTAACATTTCATTCCCTGACAGCGGGTGAACTTACTTTTAAACTCCAATTTTCAATCGGTATTAATGGAGAGATGAGCCTTTTTGCAAGCACCGAAAGGCTGCACCAGTTTATGCTAAAACTTATGGAACTGTAAGTTTCACAAATATGTTCCTATTAAACACTAATTCCGATTGAAGCAGTATGAAGCTAAATTCATTCAACTGGACAGCAAAAATGGTCAAGATTTTAAAAGCAAGCAACTATTTTGAAGTCACTCTTCGAACTAAATTCCATCTTGGTGTCTGAGAGTCCATAGGTTCCTCACTCTCAACGAACCAGTCAACTGTCATGCAATTACTGAAACACACAGACAAAAAACATCAATGTTAACAGTCACTAAGATTTTGAGAATGATTTGGAATTCGTACTCAATACCCCCTGGGGAAAATCTGTTCCAATCTGGATAGTACTCACTTATTACCATCCCACCTACCTTCCCCAGCACCTCCTCCCCCTCCACACTATTTGTTTCTGAGCTCCCTTCCACCCTCCATTTCTCAGGAAGGGTCCTGACCCAAAACCTCAACTTTCCTCAGCCTCTGATGCTGCCTGCCCTGCTGTGTTCCTCCAGCTCCACAATGTGTTATCTCAGACACCAACATTGGCAGTTCTTAATATCTGGATAACTCATTCTCACCTTGTCACAAGTGATTTATACTCATTATCTTTTCAGATGACGCATGTACATGTATATACATAAATATACATATTGCACTTTTATGCCTGAACCATTAACCTAGAGGATATTTTAAAAGAGTCTCTTCATATCTGCATGAAAGAGAAATCATCAAGGTCATAACTTTCATTTGAGGAATAACTCGAACATTCAAAGTACTCACAGTCAGTGTCCCATTTCCTTGACCAGTCAATTTGATGTGAATCTTTCTTCCAAGCGGAAGCTACAACTACAATTACATTTGAGACTCAAACACTTCATTGCATCACCAAGATTTCCTTGTCTGTTTGAAGCATAAGATAATGAAATAATCATGGACAGATTGGCCAACAGTGTAATTTAATGTGTGTTGTGGCAACTCAAAATCACAACCATTGAAGTGATCTTTAAAAAGCTGTTGTCATACAACAGAGCACTTTTTGAGATGCAGTGATGAACATACTTCCTGAGATGCAAATAATATATGCCAAATTAATTCCAAAGAATACCTTTACAATTAAAAAGAAGCTAAAAATCTCTTTAAATTGCGAAGCTTGTCAGATTGCTCTTCGTCAATGGAAATCGTTCAGAACAATTATTTATTCCCAGATGAAAAGGAAGTGTATACATTTCATGACAACAAAATGTGAGGCTGGATGAACACAGCAGGCCAAGCAGCATCTCAAGAGCACTTTTGTCCTCCTGAGATGCTGCTTGGCCTGCTGTGTTCATCCAACCTCACATTTTGTTGTCTTGGATTCTCCAGCATCTGCAGTTCCCATTATCTCGTATACATTTCATTTTCACATCTTATCCAAGAGAGACAAAAAAAACCTTCATGAATGCATTGTCAAACAAGAAGACTCACAAAAAAAGTCATTTGGCCCATTGAATATTCCCGCATCATTCGGTGAGATCATGGTTGATCTCATTACATTTATCATGACACAACATTTCCACCAAACCCTCCTTATAGCTAATACATTCCGATCCAAGTAACATCCCGGTAAATCTCTGTTTCTGGGCCATGCCTTGTCTTTCTAAATATTTTTTCAGTCATCTACAAATTTAGCCACAGCACATGCACCTCTTTCCTCCAAGTCATTAATAAACAAGCTGAAGACCTGTGGTTCCTTCAGCGCGACCTCATTCCTTACTGACAAGCCAACCCTGGCATCTCTGTCCATTTGTATCGGAGATAATGGGAACTGCAGATGCTTCAGAATCCAAGATAACAAGGTGTGGATCAGGATGAACACACAGAAGTAGAAGGGTCTCGGCACAAAACGTCAGCTTTTACGCTCCTGAGATGCTGCTTGGCCTGCTGTGCTCATCCAGCTCCACACTTTGTCATCTCTGTCCATTTGCCTGTTCTTTCTATCGGACATGAATCATTGGCTATTTCGTTCCCAACACTTATCCCCTCACAACCACCTCTCTGTGATACCCAGAGTGATGTATCTGTCAATTTCAATCTGCTCCACAAACTCATTCACTTTGTTTCATACACTCCCTGCAATTAAATACAAGATCTTCAGTCTGGCATTTACAGCCACCCTTCTTATCTGCTGCAGCTGAAGTGAGACCCCTGACCATTTCCATACTTTTTGTCCTATTACTTGCTCTGGAAACTTTGCTGAGCACTTACCAGCTTCTAACTTTTTCCACAATTTTCCATGCAACTGAGCTCACCCACTCCACACTTTTTATTTTAACGCCCTAGCCCCAGACCTAGCTCTGTATTTTGCGAGGATACTTGTCCCAATATGATTCTCGTCGAGCCTATAACACCAGAACGACTCCCTCCTTCCCCATACCGATGCCAATGTCCCATGAATTCAAACACATTTCTGCCATGCCACCATTTGAACAATGTACATCTATAATTATGTTCACAACGTGCCAAATTGCTCAGATAATAATCCAGAGATTATTACCATTCTGGTTCTGCTTTCTCACCTCAGTGCTCATAATCCCTCAGCAGGACCTCTTTCCTCTTTCTTCCATATCAATGGTACCTGTGTGGACCACGATAGCTGGATTTCTACTCCTCCCACTTCAAGTTCCTTTGTAGCCGAGATGGAATATCCTGAACCTGGGCACCAGGCAGGCAACATTACTTTCGAGACTCTCGATCCTGGTCACAACGAACAGTGTTCATTTCCCTAACTATACTACATCTGATTATAACCACATTTCACTTTTTATCCCCTCCTGAATTTCCCACCTGTACCACAGTGCTACAGTCAGTTTACTCATCTTCCCTATACCCTGCACTCTCATCCACACAGGAAGAAAGAATCTCAAACCTGTTCGATAAGATCAAAGGCCAAGGTTCCTTCTGCACTACATCCTGGATCCTTCCACCTGCCCTGTTCTTTGTCATTGGCCACTGACCGAGTTTCAGCGAGTTAATCTAAGGTGTGTGACTGCCTCCTGAAACACAGCATTCCCTGCTAACTCTGCCCCACATGATTTGTTGATTGGTAAAAACTGAGATTCCAGTTTATCAACCCTGAGTTGGAGTATGGGGCCTGACCACTCCCCCGTCATGAAGGTACAAATCATCATCTGGCCTGGCATCTCCATTTCAATTACTTCGATCTTAATTTGATTTGAAAACATTCTGGTCTTTTAGTTTGTAGCCTGTAAATATTTCTCCGATTTACTTTCAATCTGAAAGCTACCGATAATAGATTCTTAAACCAGTAGCGATCACCAACCAATGAACCTGGTTCACCCTCTCGGTCCCTGATTCGAGCGTCAATTCACCCTGTCTCAAAAAAAAATGCTTATGAACTATCAGGCAAAAAAAGCAAGCAAATGGCACCTCTTACACTCTGCACTGATTTACCGCATTGCCACCAAGTTCCCCAAAATATATATATTCACTTCGTGCATTTCACTCGAGATGTGATCTCTTCTTCCAGAACGTGCAAAGCATACTGATCCATAGCAATATACTACCTTCAAAACCTCAGCTCTTAGCTTATTACTTTTGAGTACATTCTCAATGCTTTCTCCAAGTCCAAACACAACACATTTACTGGTTTTCCTCTATTAATTCTCCTCCCAAAACTTCCTCCAAAAACCCAAACAAATTAGCCAGACATAATTTCTCTTTCATCAGGCTATGGTGATTCTGTTTGATTAGATTATGATTTTCCAAATGTCCTGCTATTATTTTCTTCATAGTTGATTGCCACACATTTCCAACAATAGATGTTAGACTGGTTCGGTTGTAGTTATCTTCTTTTTGCCTCTCTCCTTTTTAAATAGGGACGTCACATCAGCATTTTTCCAGCCCTCAGATGCTTCTCGAGAATCTGAACCTTTTTGGGAAATTACAGTCAATGCATATAACGACTCTGAAGCTCATTGTTTAGAATCTTAGAAAGTAAACCATCACGGCAAAGAGTCCAATCTGCTTTCACTCCATTAGATTGTCTACTGCTACTTCTCTCATGGTAGTGATGGTGTGGTAGTGATGTGTTTAATTCCTCCCTGTATTCTTTAGTAATAAGGGGATCCTTGAAGTATCTTCCACTGTAAAGGCTACCCTTTTCTCATTGTCGTTGTTCCTTGATTTAAAAATTAACCTGGCCATCTCAGCCGAGCAAATAATTAATGGCATTACCTCGAAAGCCTTCTCTGCGAAAGTGTTCAATAGATTGCTACAACCTGAAAGAAGTAATTCTTCCCCTAAATTAATAGGCAACCAATTTGAAAATGTGGCCTCTGGTCGTAAAATCTTTCACAATATTAAGGGAGTGCTGCACTGTCACTGGAGGCCCCAAACCCCACCTCTTCCTCCGGTACATTGATGACTGTATCGGCGCCGCCTCTTGCTCCCCAGAGGAGCTCAAACAGTTCATCCACTTCACCAACACCTTCCACCCCAACCTTCAGTTCACCTGGGCCATCTCCAGCACATCCCTCACCTTCCTGGACCTCTCAGTCTCCATCTCAGGCAACCAGCTTGTAACTGATGTCCATTTCAAGCCCACCGACTCCCACAGCTACCTAGAATACACCTCCTCCCACCCACCATCCTGCAAAAATTCCATCCCCTATTCCCAATTCCTCCGCATCCGCCACTTCTGCTCCCACGATAAGACATTCCACTCCCGCACATCCCAGATGTCCAAGTTCTTCAAGGACCGCAACTTGCCCCCCACAGTGATCGAGAACGCCCTTGACCGCATCTCCCATATTTCCCGCAACACATCCCTCACACCCCGCCCCCGCCACACCCACTCCAAGAGGATCCCCCTCGTTCTCACACACCACCCCACCAACCTCCGGATACAACGCATCATCCTCTGACACTTCCACCATCTACAATCCGACCCCACCACCCAAGACATTTTTCCATCCCCTCCCCTGTCTGCTTTCCGGAGAGACCACTCTCTCCGTGACTCCCTTGTTCGCTCCACACTGCCCTCCAACCCCACCACACCGGCCACTTTCCCCTGCAACTGTAGGAAATGCTACACTTGCCCCCACACCACCTCCCTCACCCCTATCCCAGGCCCCAAGTTGACATTCCACATTAAGCAGAGGTTCATCTGCACATCTGCCAATGTGGTATACTGCATCCACTGTACCCGGTGTGGTTTCCTCTACATTGGGGAAACCAAGCGGAGGCTTGGGGACCGCTTTGCAGAACACCTCCGCTCAGTTCGCAACAAACAACTGCACCTCCCAGTCGCAAACCATTTCCACTCCACCTCCCATTCTTTAGATGACATGGCCATCGTGGGCCTCCTGCAGTGCCACAATGATGCCACCCGAAGGTTGCAGGAACAGCAACTCATATTCCGCCTGGGAACCCTGCAGCATAATGGTATCAACGTGGACTTCACCAGTTTCAAAATCTCTCCCACCGCATCCCTAAACCAGCCCAATTCGTCCCCTCCCCCCACTGCACCACACAACCAGCCCAGCTCTTCCCCTTCACCCACTGCATCCCAAAACCAGTCCAACCTGTCTCTGCCTCCCTAACCTGTTCTTCCTCTCACCCATCCCTTCCTCCCACCCCTAGCCGCACCCCCATCTACCTACTAACCTCATCCCACCTCCTTGACCTGTCCGTCTTCCCTGGACTGACCTATCCCCTCCCTACCTCCCCACCTATACTCTCTCCACCTATCTTCTTTTCTCTCCATCTTCAGTCCGCCTCCCCCTCTCTCCCTATTTATTCAAGAACCCTCACCCCATCCCCCTCTCTGATGAAGGGTCTAGGCCCGAAACGTCAGCTTTTGTGCTCCTGAGATGCTGCTTGGCCTGCTGTGTTCATCCAGCCTTACATTTTGTCATCTTGGATTCTCCAGCATCTGCAGTTCCCATTATCTATGGTGATTCTGTTTGATGAGATTCTGATTTTCCAAATGTCCTGCTATTATTTTCTTCATAGTTGATTGCCACATATTTCCAACAATAGATGTTACGTTGTTTCGGTTGTAGTTATCTTCTTTTTGCCTGTCTCCTTTTTAAATAGGTATGTCACATCGGCAGTTTTCCAGCCCTCAGATGCTTCTCTAGAATCTAAACCTTTTTGGGAAATTACAATCAACGCATACACCGACTCTGAAGCTCATTGTTGAGAATCTTAGAAAGTAAACCATCACGGCAAAGAGTCTAATCTGCTTTCACTCCATTAGATTGTCGACTGCTACTTCTCTCATGGTAGTGATGGTGTGGTAGTGATGTGTTTAATTCCTCCCTGTATTCTTGAGTAATAAGGGGATCCTTGAAGTATCTTCCACTGAAAAGACTACCCTTTTCTCATTATCGCTGATAATGGGAAGCTCAGATGCTGGAGAATCCAAGATAACAAAGTGTAAAGCTGGATGAACACAGCAGGCCAAGCAGCATCTCAGGAGCACAAAAGCTGACGTTTCAGGCCGAGACCCTTTTCTCATTATCATTGTTTCTTGATTTAAAAATTAACCTGGCCGTTACAGCCTAGCAAATGATTAATGGCATTACCTCTAAAATCTTCTTGGCTAAAGTGTTCAATAGAGTGCTACAACCTGAAAGAAGTAATTCTTCCCTGAATTAATAGGCAACCAATTTGAAAATGTGGCCTCTGGTCGTAAAATCTTTCACAAATGGGAGTAATCTCTACGGATATACACTATCAAGCCTCTTTAGAATCTTACATGTTGAAAAAATAAGATTTTTTCAATCTTATAAACGCCAATGAACGTCGTCCCAGCCTGCCCAACTTTCCTAGGCATAGCAATCCCCTACGCCATTTCCGAAATCAACCCAGTCAACATGAGGTGTATGGCCTCCGCAGCATTCGCTCTGTGGCCGTACATGACTTGTCAGTTACCATCCTGCTGCTACGACTCTACTTCTATTTACGATGCAGTCCTCTGTCCATCCGAACATACTACCCTTGAACACATGGGCTCTTTTCTTTTGAGACACCTTATGAGCTGTACCTTATCAAATGCTTTGTTGAAATCTCAATGTACTACATCAACTGGTGGTCCTTCATCAGTAATGTTTGTTTCCTTCTCAAAGCACTGTAGCAAGTTTGTCAAGTATTATTTCCCCTTTATAAAAGGATGTTAACTCTGTAGGATGTTATAGCACACTCAGTACCCTGTTATTTCATCTTTCATTGCCGGCATGAACATTTACCCAGGTTGACCTAAATTGGCAATAATTGCTTGCTATCGGGTCGAAGTATTTTTCTCATCATGGTGTTATGTTCACAATCTTTCAATCCTCTGAGAATTTTCCACAATCTAAGGATTTTTGCGACATTATCATCAGTGCATCCCTAGTATCTGTAGCTGCATTGTTCAACATGAGAGGATACAACTCATCACACCCCTTGGATATTTTCTCTACTGATTGGAGTCATGTTTGGAATTCTGTGCAGTGACATTCACTTTTAACAGTTTGCCAAATACTACCAGGAACAGAAATTGTCATCCAGCTGCAACTAAACTAAAGCTTTCAGCACAGAAGGAAGTCTTTCAATTCATTATGAACCTAATAACTCCTGAAAAGGGCAATACAATTTGCCTCAGTCCATAAATGTTCTTCCTCCAACATCCTGAGATGCATCATCTGTATTTCTTCAAATTTACCACAGATTCTGTTTCAATCATCCTTTCAGCAATACGCATGACAACAATTCGGCATTCTTAGTCCCCCTGTAGCCTCCGTTGCACACGTGCATTGTTAGATGATTATTTATTTGTGTGCCTGCTTTTTTGCTCGAATGGATAAAGGTAAATTTCTGTTCTTTTGTCATCAGAGCTATTGCCTCCTCACTCTCATCTTCCTTGTTTTATCCTGTGCTGGAATATTTAATTTGTTGACATATCTGAAATATGTTGTTGAATGGATCGGGTTTTGTAACATTGCATTCCCCATAGACCATCTACCGATGCTGTTGCTTGTTCTAACAGTTATTATCTCGCAGAGTGGAAAATGCAGTTTGAAAGCAATGGAACGTTATCGATGAAGAAGTTGATGCATAAATTGCTGCGATCTTCTAAACTACAAACTCACCTTCAATTCTTTCTCGGTCAGAGCATTATGCCGGCGCAAATGAATCGTGTTCTCAATGGGACTTCCAAAACCATGGAATTGAATTTGCATGTTGATTTCTTCTTCCCTCTTCAGAAATGCAAAGTCGTATCGTGATGAAGCTTCCAAGGCGATGATTGTGTCCTTCGATGAACGGAAAAGTGACTTTTAGATTCATGCAAATATTTCACTACTTCTATAGACATGAAAGGCAAACATTCTCCCTGCATATGACCCAGTCTCATTTTATCGTATCTTTGTGATTTTACACGCCACGGAATAATCATTGCAGTGTAACAGAAATGTTGATCATGGAAATTTATCACTGTTTTCATAAATAATGGCAAATTTTCAACATCTTGCAATTGTATGAAGGCTCAGTCTCATCACACCTCGCCTGCTGCACAAAGACATTATTACACTGCTTTCAATGTTAGGGCTCAAACAAAACACAATCATGACACAAATGCATCAACACACTACTTTCAATAGGATCTGATATCCTTGCCAGGCACTGGAGGGGTTGCGGAGACTGGTGAGTGGATAAAGTCGTTCCTCTGTTCAAGCAGGAAAACGGGGACTTTGCAGGAAACTACAGACTGGTGAGTGTCTCATGTCTCAAAGGTATGGGCTAATAAGGGACAGCCAGCATGGCATGATGCGAGGCAGGTTATGTCTTACCAAGTCAGTTGAAGTTTTCAAGGAGGTCGCAAGGGTGATCAATCAGGGTAGAACAGTTGATAACATATACATGGATTTCACGAAGGTTTTCAACAAGGTCCCTCATGGTATGCTCATCCAGAAGATTAAGATCCATGAGATCCGTGGTGACTTGGCCTGCCCATATAAGGCAGACGGTAGCGGTGGAAGGCTAACAAAGACAACACAGTATAGGGCTCGAGGAACACAGCAGGCCAGGCAGCATCAACAATGTCAGCTTTCATGTTCCTCTGATGCTGCCTGACCTGCTGCGTTCCTCCAGCTCCACACTTGGTTATCTCTGATTCCAGCATCTACAGTTCTTGCCGTCTCAGTGGTGGAAAGCTGTTTTTCTGGCTGCAGCTCAGTGACGAGTGGTGTTCCGCATCGATGTGACTTCTGCTGTTTGTGATATATGTAAATGACTTGGTTGCAAATGTAGACGGAGGATTACTAAGTTTGCAGATGATATAAGGACCAATGGACTTGTGGACAGCATGGAAGGTTGTCAAAGGACACAGCAAGATACAGGCCAATTGCAAACACGAGCGGAGAAATGGCCGATGGAATTTAATCTGGGCAGGCATGAGGTGTTGCATTTTAGGAGACCAAGTGTTAAGGAAAGGGATACAGTTAATGGCAGGACCCCAAACAGCAGTGATGTCCAGAGGGATCTTGGGGTCCTAGACCATAACTCCCTGACAGTAGCCACACAAGTAGATAGGGTGGTCAAGAAGGCATATCGCATGCTTGCCTTTATTCATAGGGGAACTCAGTGCAAGAGCCAGGCTGTCACATTGCAGCTTTACAAGACTTTGGTGAGACCACACAGAGTATTGCATTCAATTCTGGCCGCCACATTACACTGAGAACGTGCAGGCTTTGGACAGGGTGCAGAGAGGTTTACCAGCATGCTGACTGGAATAGAGGGTATGAACGAAAGGGAGAAGCTGGAAAAACTCTTCGTTTTCTCTGGAGCAGTAGAAGCTGAGGGCAGGCTTGATAGAAGTCTATAAAATTAGGAGATACGTAAATACAGCTAACGGTCAGAAAATTTCTCCCCCGGAGTTGAAGTGTCCACTATTAGGGGGCATGCATTTCAGCTGAGAGGGGGGAAGTTCAAAAGAGATGTGAGGGGCAAATATTTCACACTGAGCATGTTAAAAGTGTGGAATACATTGCCCGGGGTGGTAGTGGATGCAGATACGATGAAAGCATTTAAAAGGGACTTTTAGTTAAGTGCACGAATATGCAAGGAATGGAGGACTATGGATCAAGGACAGGCAGAAGGGATTATTTCATTTGTTGTCATGTTTGGCCCAACATGGTGGGCCAAAGGGCACATTCCTGTTGCTGTCGTGTTCCAAGTTTTGTGCTCACCTGTGTCATGATTGCAAAAAGTAGGATTGGGAAGAATTTTTGAGAAGCGTTTGTGAACATTATTTCATGTGAGGACAAACGGGATAAGGATTAGGTGACACAGCACAATCAGATCTTGGAGCCCATGATGAATCATAGGGACCTCACAAGCACCAATGATCAGAGGGATCTCAGGATCTTGATGTGCATGCCTGTTGATCCCCCAATGTAATGGACCAGGTCGTTGAAGTGGTTTGGAAGGCACATTGGATACTTGTCTTTATTAGACTTAATATTAAGTGGTAGAGTTTCAGAATAGGCAGGGTGTGTACAACACTGTTGGGCCGAACCAACATTAAGTCAACGATGAGAAAATACAGTGAGACTTGGACAACGATCAGGCTTGGCCTGATAAAGGATAAGTTACATTTGCACCATACAAGTGCTAAGCAGCAATCAGCTCCAACAAGAGACAATATGACCGTATCAAAAAAATTCCATGTCCTTACCCTCACATCATCGTTACATTTATTTTTTTTTAATGTGCAAGAGCAATCCAAGCCATGCAAGGCTACGGGCCAGGTGTTGGAAATGAGGTCAGAACAATTCAGTGCTTGTTCTTGACTGTCACAGAATCTGTCAGCTTATAATGTATTTCTCCTGTATTGTAGACTACTGAGGTGCTTGGCTATCCACTAAACCAAGGTTAACACTGATCTAAAACTAAACTGGGTCAGTTATATAATCAGCAGTAGCCAGGTCCATAGTGCAAACCACCCTGCTGTGGGACAGGGTCAGGCAAATCCAAGTGAGCGAGTGTGGTTGGAGACTCATTCGTTGGGGGCATCGATTCTGTCGCCACATTTGAGACACCAGGGCCGCGTGTTTCTTCCCTGGTGCAAGGTCAAGGACATCTCTGATTGGTTGCAACAAATTCTTAAAGGGGAGGGTGAGCAGCCAGAGGCCACGGGGCACGTTGGTACCAATGACATAGGCAGAAAGAGGGATGACATCCTGCAGACTCTGTACAAGGAGTTAGCAAAGAGGCTGAAAGGCAGGACCGAGAGGGTAATGATTTATGGGTTGCCATGAGTGCCACATGTTAGTGAGCTCAGTCATAGAAAGATCGGTGAGATGAATGCATGGTTCAGGAGCTGGCACAGGGGGCAGGGTTTCCGGCTCATGGATAATTGGGACCGTTTCTGAGCAAGGGGTGACCTGTCTAAGCGAGATGGGAGGCAAAACGCTGTGAGCGGGTCAGGACAGAGGGGACAAGTCGTTGTGAGCGGGTCACGACGGAGGGAACAAGTGCCTGTGAGCAGGTCAGGAAGGAGGGGAAAGTCGCTGTGAGCAGGTCAGGGCTGCGGGGGCAAGTCCCTGTCAGCGGGACAGGACTACGGGGTAAATCGCTGTGAGCGGATCAGGGCTGTGGGGGCCAGTCCATGTGAGTGGGTCAGGACTGCAGGGGGTCAGTCCCTGTCAGCGGGACAGGACTGCAGGGGGCAAATCGCTGTGAGCGGGTCAGGGCTGCAGGGCCCAGTCCATGTGTGCGGGACAGGGCTGCGGGGGCCAGAGCCTGTGAGCGGGTCAGGGCTGCGGGGGCCAGTCCCTGTGAGAGGGTCAGGGCAGCGGGGGCCAGCCCCTGTGAGCGCGAAAGGACTGCAGGGGGCAAATAATCGCGAGCGGGACAGGGCTGCGGGGGCCAGTTCATGTGAGCGGGTCGAACTGCAGGGGGCCAGTCCATGTGAGCGGGTCAGGGCTGCAGGGGCCAGTCCCTGTGAGGGGGTCAGGGCTGCGGGGGACAGTCCCTGTGAGCGGATCAGGGCTGCGGGGGCAAGTCCCTGTCAGCGGGACCGGTCTGCAGGGGGCAAATCGGTGTGAGCGGGTCAGGGCTGCGGGGGCAAATCACTGTGAGCGGGTCAGGACTGCAGGGGGCCAGTCCCTGTGAGCGGGTCAGGGCTGCGGGGGCAAATCACTGTGAGCGGGTCAGGACTGCAGGGGGTCAGTCCCTGTGAGTGGGTCAGGACTGCAGGGGGCCAGTCCCGGTGCGCGGGTCAGGGCTGTGGGGGCCAGGCCCTGTGTGCGGGTCAGGGCTGCAAGGGCCCGTCCCTGTGAGCGGGACACGGCTGCAGGGGGCAATGCCTTGTGAGCGGGACAGGGCTGCGGGGGCCAGTCCACTGTGAGCGGGACACGGCTGCGGGGGGCAGTAAGCTGTGAGCGGGACAGGACTGCGGCGGGCCCGTCACTGTGAGTGGGACAGGGCTGCGGGGGTCAGTACACTGTGAGCGGGTCAAGACTGCAGGGGGCCAGGCCCTGTGAGTGGGTCAGGGCTCCGGGGGCCAGACCCGGTCAGCGGGACACGGCTGCGGGGGGCAGTATGCTGTGAGCGGGACAGGACTGCGGGGGGCAAGTCGCTGTGAACGGGTCAGGACTGCTGGGGGCAGTACGCTGTGAGCGGGTAAGGGCTGCGGAGGCCAGTCCCTGTGAGTGGGACACGGCTGCGGGGCCCAGTCCCTGTCAGCGGGTCAGGGCTGCGGGGACAGTCCCTGTGAGCAGGGCAGGGCTGCGGGGCCCAGTCACCCATTTCCCTCAGTCACTGCATCACATTTCCATCAGACACTGCAGCTCATGTCACTCTGTCACTACATCCAATTTCCATCATTCACTGCATCCCATTTCACCCAGTCACTGCATCCCATTGCACTCAGTGATGCATCCCATTTCAAGCAGTCACTGCATCACATTTCACTCAGTCACTGCATCACATTGCACTCAGTGACTGCATCGCATTTCACTCAGTCACTGCATCCCATTTCACACAGTCACTGCATCATAATTCCCTCAGTCAGTGCATCCATGTCCGTGTGTCACTGCATCCCATGTCCGTGTGTCACTGCATCCCATGTCCGTGTGTCACTGCATCCCATGTCCCTCAGTCACTGCATCCCATGTCCCTAAGTCACTGCATCCCATGTCCCTAAGTCACTGCATTCCATGTCCCTCAGTCACTGCATCCCATTTCACTCAGTCAGTGCGTACCTTTTCGGTCAGGCACTGCATCCCATTTCCCTCAGCCACTGCACCCCATGCCCAATCGGAAACTGCTTCCCTATTAACTCAGAAACTCCTTCCCAGTACCTCTGTCACTGCAGCTCATATCACTCAGTCACTGCATCCCATTTCCCTCAGTCACTGCATCCCATGTCCCTCAGTCACTGCATCCCGTTTCCCTCAGTCACTGCCTCCCGTTTCCCACAGTCACTGCAACCCATTTCCCACAGTCACAGCATCCCATTTCACTCAGTCACAGCATCCCATTTCTCTCAGTCACAGCATCCCAATACACTCAGTCACAGCATCCCAATACACTCAGTCACAGCATCCCATTACCCTCAGTAACAGCATTCCATTTCCCACAGTTACTGCATCTCCTTTCCCTCAGTCACTGCATCACATTTCACTCAGTCTGAGCACCCCATCTCACTCAGTCAGTGCAACCCATTTCCCATATTCACTGCATGTCCTTTCCTCAGTCACAGCATGCCATTTCCCTCAGTCACTGCATCCCAAATCCCTCAGTCACTGCAACCTTTTCGTACAGTCACTGCAACCCATCTCCCACAGTCACTGCATCCCATTTTACTCAGTCACAGCATCCCATTTCACTCAGGCAGTGCATCCCATTTCACTCAGGCACTGCATCTCATTTCCCACAGTCACTGCATCTCCTTTCCCTCAGTCACTGCGTCCCATTACCCTCAGTCACTGCGTCCCATTACCCTCAGTCACTGCGTCCCATTACCCTCAGTCACTGCGTCCCATTTCACTCAGTCACTGCATCACATTACCCTCAGTCACTGCCTCCCTTTTCACACAGTCACTGCAACCCATTTCCCACAGTCACTGCATCTCATTTCCCACAGTCACGGCATCTCTTGTCCCTCAGTCACGGCACCTCCTGTCCCTCAGTCACTGCGTCCCATGACCCTCAGTCACTGCGTCCCATTACCCTCAGTCACTGCGTCCCATTACCCTCAGTCACTGCGTCCCATTTCACTCAGTCACTGCATCCCATTTCACCCAGTCACTGCGTCCCATTTCACTCAGTTACTGCGTCCCATTACCCTCAGGCACTGCGTCCCATTTCACTCAGGCACTGCAGCCCATTTCACTCAGGCACTGCAGCCCATTTCACTCAGGCACTGAAGCCCATTTCACTCAGTCACTGCATCCCATTTCACTCAGTCACTCCCTCCCATTTCAGTCAGTCACTACCTCCCATTTCAGTCAGTCACTGCATCTCCTTTCCCTCAGTCACTGCGTCACATTTCACTCAGTCACTGCATCACATTTCACTCAGTCACTGCATCACATTTCACTCAGTCTGAGCACCCCATCTCCCTCAGTCAGTGCATCCCATTTCCCATAGTCACTGCCTCCCATTTCCCTCAGTCACAGCATCTCATTTCCCTCAGTCACTGCAACCTTTTCCTATAGTCACTGCAACCCAATTCCCACAGTCACTGCATCCCATTTCCCTCAGTCACAGCATCCCATTTCACTCAGTCACAGCATCCCATTTAACTGAGACAGTGAATCTCATTGAACTGAGACAGTGCATCCCATTACCCTCAGTCACAGCATTCCATTTCCCACAGTCACTGCATCTCCTTTCCCTCAGTCACTGCATCTCATTTCCACAGTCACTGTATCTCCTTTCCCTCAGTAACGGCAGCTCCTGTCCCTCAGTCACTGCATCCCATTACCCTCAGTCACTGCATCCCATTTCACTCAGTCACTGTATCCCATTTCACTCAGTCACTGCATCACATTACCCTCGGTCACTGCATCCCTTTTCACTCAGACACTGCATCGCTTTTCAGTCAGTCACTGCATCCCATTTCACTCAGTGACTGCATCCTATTTCACTCAGTGACTGCATCCCATTGCACTCAGTCACTGCGTCCCATTTCCCTCAGTCACTGCAAACATTTCTCACAGTCACTGCAACCCATTTCCCACGGTCACTGCATCTCCTTTCCCTCAGTCACTGCATCTCATTTCCCTCAGTCACTGCATCTCATTTCCCTCAGTCACTGCATCTCATTTCCCTCAGTCACTGCGTCCCATTACCCTCAGTCACTGCATCCCATTACCCTCAGTCACTGCATCCCATTACCCTCAGTCACTGTATCCCATTTCACTCAGTCACTGCATCACATTACCCTCGGTCACTGCATCCCTTTTCACTCAGACACTGCATCGCTTTTCAGTCAGTCACTGCATCCCATTTCACTCAGTGACTGCATCCTATTTCACTCAGTGACTGCATCCCATTGCACTCAGTCACTGCGTCCCATTACCCTCAGTCACTGCCTCCCTTTTCTCACAGTCACTGAAACCCATTTCCCACGGTCACTGCATCTCCTTTCCCTCAGTCACTGCATCTACTTTCCCTCAGTCATGGCACCTCATTTCATTCATTCACGGCACCTTCTGTCCCTCATTCACTGCATCTCATTTCCCTCTGTCACTGCAACTCATTTCGTTCAGTCACTGCATCCCATTTCCCTCAGTCACTGCATCCCATTTCACGCAGTCACTGCATCCCATTTCACTCAGTCACTGCATCTCCTTCAACGCAGTTACTGCATCCCATTTCCATCAGTCACTGTTTCCCGTAAATCACAGACGCTGCATTCAATTTCCCACACTCAGTGCATCCCATTTCCCATAGTCACAGCATCTCCTTGCCCTCAGTCTCATCATCTCATTTCACTCAGTGATTGCATCTGTCTTCCCACAAATACTGCACCCCATTTCCCTCAGACACTGCATCCGATTTCACTCAGTCACTGCATCCGATTTCACTCAGTCACTGCATCCCATTTCATCCAGTCACTGCATCCCATTGCACTCAGTGATGCATCCCATTTCACTCAGCGAGTGCATCCCATTTCACTCAGCGACTAAATCACATTTCACTCAGCGACTAAATCACATTTCACTCAGTGACTAAATCACATTTCACTCAGTCACTGCATCCGATTTCACTCAGTCACTGCATCCCATTTCCCTCAGTCACTGCATCACATTTCAAGCAGTCACTGCATCACATTTCAAGCAGTCACTGCATCTCCTTCAACACAGTCACTGCGTCACATTTCCATCAGTCACTATTTCCCGTACCTCACAGACGATGCATTCAATTTCTCACACTCACTGCATTCCATTTCCCATATTCACAGCATCTCCTTTCCCTCAGTCTCTGCATCGCATTTCACTCAGTGATTGCATCCTCCTTCCTCCAAATACTGCATCCCATTTCCCTCAGTCACTGCATCCCATGTCCGTGCGTCACTGCATCCCATGTCCGTGTGCCACTGCATCCCATTGCTCTCAGTCACTGCATCTCATGTCCCTCAGTCACTGCATCCCATGTCCCTCAGTCACTGCATCCCATTTCACTCAGTCAGTGCGTCCCTTTTCGGTCAGGCATTGTATCCCATTTCCATCAGTCACTGCACCCCAAGCCCGCTCGGGCACTGATTCCCTATTAACTCAGTCACTCCTTCCCAGTGCCTCTGTCACTGCGGCTCATGTCACTCTGTCACTGCATCACATTTTCATCAGTCACGGCATTCCATTTCCCTCAGTCACGGCATTTCATTTCCCTCAGTCACTGCATCCCATGTCCCTCAGTCACTGCTTCCCATGTCCCTCAGTCACTGCTTCCCATTTCACTCAGTCACTGCATCCCATTTCACTCAGTCACTGCATCCCATTTCACTCAGTCACTGCATCCCATTTCCCTCAGTCACTGCATCTCCTTCACCACAGTCACTGCATCCCATTTCACGCAGTCACTGCATCACATTTCACTCAGTCACTGTTTCCCTTATCTCACAGACGCTGCATTCAATTTCCCAAACTCACTGCATCCCATTTCCCATCGTCACAGCATCACCTTTCCCTCAGTCTCTGCATCGCAATTCACTCAGTGATTGCATCCCATTTCCCTCAGTCACTGCATCTCATTTCACTCGGTCAGTGCATCCCATTTCACTCAGTCACTGCATCACATTTCACTCAGTCACTGCATCACATTTCACTCAGTCACTGCAGCCCATTTACTCAATCACTGCATCTCCTTCACCACAGTCACTGCATCACATTTCACTCAGTCACTGCATCACATTTCACTCAGTCACTGCATCACATTTCACTCAGTCACTGCATCACATTTCACTCAGTCACTGCATCACATTTCACTCAGTCACTGCATCTCCTTCACCACAGTCACTGCATAACATTTCACTCTGCCACTTCATCCTATTTCACTCAGTGACTGCATCACAGTACACTCAGTGACGGAATCACAATTCACTCAGTGACGGAATCACAATTCACTCAGTGACGGAATCACAATTCACTCAGTGACTGATTCACATTTCACTGAGTCACTGCGTCCCATTTCACGCAGTCACTGCATCCCATTTCACGCAGCCAGTGCATCGCATTTCACGCAGCCACTGCATCGCATTTCACGCAGCCACTGCATCGCATTTCACGCAGTCACTGCATCCCATTTCACTCAGTCACTGCATCATATTTCACTCAGTCACTGCATCACATTTCACTCAGTCACTGCATCCCAATTCACTCCATCACTGCATCTCCTTCACCACAGTCACAGCATCCCATTTCCATCAGTCACTGGTTCCCGTATCTCACAGACGCTGCATTCAATTTCCGACACTCACTGTGTCCCATTTCCCATAGACACAGCATCTCCTTTCCCACAGTCTCTGCATCTCATTTCAATCAGTGATTGCATCCTACTTCCCAAAAATAGTGCATCCCATTTCGCTCAGTCACTGCATCTCATTTCACTCGGTCACTGCATACCATTTCCCTCAGTCACTGCATCTCATTTCCGTCAGTTACTGCATCATATTTCCATCAAACAATGCATCCGATTTTCCTCAGTCACTGCATCCCACTTCCCTCAGTCAGTGCATCCCATTTCACTCAGTCACTGCATCCCATTTCGCTCAGTCACTGCATCCCATTTCGCTCAGTCACTGCATCCCATTTCCGTCAGTCACTGCATCCCATTTCCGTCAGTCACTGCATCCCATTTCCCTCAGTCGCAACATCCCATTTCCCACAGACACTGCATTTCCTTTCCTTAAGTCACTGCATCCCATTTCACTCAGTCACTGCACCCCAAGCCCGCTCGGGCACTGCATCCCGATTAACTCAGTCACTCCTTCCCAGTACCTCATGTCACTGCATCGCATTTCACTCAGTCACTGCATCTCATTTCACTCAGTCACTGCATCCCATTTCACTCAACCACTGCATCCTATTTCACTCAGTGACTGCATCACAGTTCACTCAGTGACTGAATCACAGTACACTCAGTGAGTGCATCATATTTCACTCAGTGACGGAATCACCTTTCACTCAGTGAGTGAATCACATTTCACTGAGTCACTGCGTCCCATTTCACGCAGTCACTGCATCCCATTTCACGCAGTCACTGCATCGCATTTCACGCAGTCACTGCATCGCATTTCACGCAGTCACTGCATCGCATTTCACTCAGACACTGCATCCCATCTCACTCAGTCACTGCATCCCATTTCACTCAGTCACTGCATCCCATTTCACGCAGTCACTGCATCCCATTTCACTCAGTCACTGCATCTCCTTCACCATAGTCACTGCATCCCATTTCCATCAGTCACTGTTTCCCTTATCACACAGACGCTGCATTCAATTTCCCACACTCACTGCATCCCATTTCCCATCGTCACAGCATCTCCTTTCCCTCAGTCTCTGCATCACAATTCACTCAGTGATTGCATCCCATTTCCCTCAGTCACTGCATCTCATTTCACTCGGTCAGTGCATCCCATTTCACTCAGTCACTGCATCACATTTCACTCAGTCACTGCATCACATTTCACTCAGTCACTGCATCCCATTTACTCAATCACTCCATCTCCTTCACCACAGTCACTGCATCACATTTACATCAGTCACTGTTTCCCGTATCTCACAGACGATGAATTCAATTTCCCACACTCACTGCATCCCACTTCCCTCAGTCACTGCATCCCATTTCACCCAGTCACTGCATCCCATTGCACTCACTGATGCATCCCATTTCAAGCAGTCACTGCATCACATTTCACTCAGTCACTGCATCACATTTCACTCTGCCACTTCATCCTATTTCACTCAGTGACTGCATCACAGTACACTCAGTGAGTGCATCATATTTCACTCAGTGACGGAATCACAATTCACTCAGTGACTGATTCACATTTCACTGAGTCACTGCGTCCCATTTCACGCAGTCACTGCATCGCATTTCACGCAGTCACTGCATCCCATTTCACGCAGTCACTGCATCCCATTTCACGCAGTCACTGCATCCCATTTCACGCAGTCACTGTATCCCATTTCCCTCAGTCACTGCACCCCAAGCCCGCTCGGGCACTGATTCCTTATTAACTCAGTCACTCCTTCCCAGGACCTCTGTCACTGCGGCTCATGTCACTCTGTCACTGCATCACATTTCCATCAGACAGTGCAGCTCATTTCACTCAGTCACTGCATCCCATTTCCCTCAGTCACGGCATCCCATTTCACTCAGTCACGGCATCCCATTTCACTCAATCACTGCATCCCATTTCACGCAGTCACTGCATCTCCTTCACCATAGTCACTGCATCCCATTTCCATCAGTCACTGTTTCCCGTATCTCACAGACGCTGCATTCAATTTCCGACACTCACTGTATCCCATTTCCCAAAGACACAGCATCTCCTTTCCCACAGTCTCTGCATCTCATTTCAATCAGTGATTGCATCCTACTTCCCAAAAATAGTGCATCCCATTTCGCTCAGTCACTGCATCTCATTTCACTCGGTCACTGCATCCCATTTCCCTCAGTCACTGCATCTCATTTTCGTCAGTTACTGCATCATATTTCCATCAAACAATGCATCCCATTTTCCTCAGTCACTGCATCCCACTTCCCTCAGTCAGTGCATCCCATTTCACACAGTCACTGCATCCCATTTCACTCAGTCACGGCAACCAATTTCACTCAGTCACTGCATCCCATTTCGATCAGTCACTGCATCCCATTTCCGTCAGTCACTCCATCCCATTTCCGTCAGTCACTCCATCCCATTTCCCTCAGTCACAGCATCCCATTTCCCACAGATACTGCATTTCCTTTCCTTAAGTCACTGCATCCCATTTCACTCAGTCACTGCACCCCAAGCCCGCTCGGGCACTGCATCCCGATTAACTCAGTCACTCCTTCCCAGTACCTCAGTCACTGCATCGCATTTCACTCAGTCACTGCATCTCATTTCACTCAGTCATGCATCTCATTTCACTCAGTCACTGCATCCCATTTCACTCAGTCACTGCATCCCATTTCACTCAGTCACTGCATCACATTTCACTCAGTCACTGCATCACATTTCACTCAGTCACTGCAGCCCATTTACTCAATCACTGCATCTCCTTCACCACAGTCACTGCATCACATTTCCATCAGTCACTGCTTCCCGTATCTCACAGACGATGAATTCAATTTCCCTCACTCACTGCATCCCATTTCCCTCAGTCACTGCATCACATTTCCTTCAGACACTGCAGCTCATGTCACTCTGTCACTGCATCCAATTTCCATCAGTCACTGCATCCCATTTCAAGCAGTCACTGCATCACATTTCACTCAGTCACTGCATCACATTGCACTCAGTGACTGCATCGCATTTCACGCAGTCACTGAATCCCAATTCCATCAGTCACTGCATCCCATGTCCGTGTGTCACTGCATCCCATGTCCCTCACTCACTGCATCCCATGTCCCTCAGTGACTGCATCACATTTCACTCAGTCACTGCATCACATTGCACTCAGTGACTGCATCGCGTTTCACTCAGTCACTGCATCCCATTTCACGCAGTTCCTGCATCCCAATTCCATCAGTCACTGCATCCCATGTCCGTGTGTCACTGCATCCCATGTCCATGTGTCACTGCATCCCATGTCCATGTGTCACTGCATCCCATGTCCCTCAGTCACTGCATCCCATGTCCCTCAGTCACTGCATCCCATGTCCCTCAGTCACTGCATCCCATGTCCCTCAGTCACTGCTTCCCATTTCACTCAGTCACTGCTTCTCATTTCACTCAGTCACTGCTTCTCATTTCACTCAGTCACTGCTTCTCATTTCACTCAGGCACTGCATCTCATTTCACTCAGTCACTGCATCCCATTTCACTCTGCCACTTCATCCTATTTCACTCAGTGACTGCATCACAGTTCACTCAGTGACTGAATCACAGTTCACTCAGTGACAGAATCACAGTACACTCAGTGACAGAATCACAGTACACTCAGTGAGTGCATCATATTTCACTCAGTGACGGAATTACATTTCACTCAGTGACTGAATCACATTTCACTGAGTCACTGCGTCCCATTTCACGCAGTCACTGCATCCCATTTCACGCAGACACTGCATCCCATTTCACGCAGACACTGCATCCCATTTCACTCAGTCACTGGTTCCCGTATCTCACAGATGCTGCTTTCAATTTCCGACACTCACTGTATCCCATTTCCCACAGACACAGCATCTCCTTTCCGACAGTCTCTGCATCTCATTTCAATCAGTGATTGCATCCTACTTCCCAAAAATAGTGCATCCCATTTCGCTCAGTCACTGCATCTCATTTCACTCGGTCACAGCATCCCATTTCCCTCAGTCACAGCATCCCATTTCCCTCAGTCACTGCATCCCATTTCCCTCAGTCACTGCATCCCATTTCCCTCAGTCACTGCATCCCACTTCCCTCAGTCACTGCATCCCACTTCCCTCAGTCACTGCATCCCACTTCCCTCAGTCACTGCATCCCATTTCACTCAGTCACTGCATCCCATTTCACTCAGTCACTGCAACCCATTTCGCTCAGTCACTGCATCCCATTTCGCTCAGTCACTGCATCCAATTTCCGTCAGTCACTCCATCCCATTTCCCTCAATCGCAGCATCCATTTCCCACAGACAATGCATTTCCTTTCCTTAAGTCACTGCATCCCATTTCACTCAGTCACTGCACCCCAAGCCCGCTCGGGCACTGCATCCCTATTACCTCAGTCACTGCTTCCCAGTACCTCAGTCACTGCATCACATTTCACTCAGTCACTGCATCCCATTACCCTCAGTCACTGAATCCCATTTCACTCAGTCACTTCATCCCATTTGACTCAATCACTGCATCTCCTTCAACACAGTCACTGCGTCACATTGCCATCAGTCACTATTTCCCGTATCTCACAGACGATGCATTCAATTTCCCACACTCACTGCATCCCATTTCCCATATTCACAGCATCTCCTTTCCCTCAGTCTCTGCATCGCATTTCACTCAGTGATTGCATCCTCCTTCGTACAAATACTGCATCCCATTTCCCTCAGTCACTGCATCCCATGTCCCTCAGTCACTGCATCCCATGTCCGTGTGTCACTGCATCCCATGGCTCTCAGTCACTGCATCTCATGTCCCTCAGTCACTGCATCCCATGTCCCTCAGTCACTGCATCCCATTTCACTCAGTCAGTGCGTCCCTTTTCGGTCAGGCACTGTATCCCATTTCCCTCAGTCACTGCACCCCAAGCCCGCTCGGGCACTGATTCCTTATTAACTCAGTCACTCCTTCCCAGGACCTCTGTCACTGCGGCTCATGTCACTCTGTCACTGCATCACATTTCCATCAGACAGTGCAGCTCATTTCACTCAGTCACTGCATCCCATTTCCCTCAGTCACGGCATCCCATTTCACTCAGTCACTGCATCCCATTTCACTCAATCACTGCATCCCATTTCACTCAGTCACTGCATCCCATTTCACTCAGTCACTGCATCCCATTTCACTCAGTCACTGCATCTCCTTCACCATAGTCACTGCATCCCATTTCCATCAGTCACTGTTTCCCTTATCACACAGACGCTGCATTCAATTTCCCACACTCACTGCATCCCATTTCCCATCGTCACAGCATCTCCTTTCCCTCAGTCTCTGCATCACAATTCACTCAGTGATTGCATCCCATTTCCCTCAGTCACTGCATCTCATTTCACTCGGTCAGTGCATCCCATTTCACTCAGTCACTGCATCACATTTCACTCAGTCACTGCATCACATTTCACTGAGTCACTGCATCACATTTCACTCAGTCACTGCATCCCATTTACTCAATCACTCCATCTCCTTCACCACAGTCACTGCATCACATTTACATCAGTCACTGTTTCCCGTATCTCACAGACGATGAATTCAATTTCCCACACTCACTGCATCCCACTTCCCTCAGTCACTGCATCCCATTTCACCCAGTCACTGCATCCCATTGCACTCACTGATGCATCCCATTTCAAGCAGTCACTGCATCACATTTCACTCAGTCACTGCATCACATTTCACTCTGCCACTTCATCCTATTTCACTCAGTGACTGCATCACAGTACACTCAGTGAGTGCATCATATTTCACTCAGTGACGGAATCACAATTCACTCAGTGACTGATTCACATTTCACTGAGTCACTGCGTCCCATTTCACGCAGTCACTGCATCCCATTTCACGCAGTCACTGCATCCCATTTCACGCAGTCACTGCATCCCATTTCATGCAGTCACTGCATCCCATTTCACGCAGTCACTGTATCCCATTTCCCTCAGTCACTGCACCCCAAGCCCGCTCGGGCACTGATTCCTTATTAACTCAGTCACTCCTTCCCAGGACCTCTGTCACTGCGGCTCATGTCACTCTGTCACTGCATCACATTTCCATCAGACAGTGCAGCTCATTTCACTCAGTCACTGCATCCCATTTCCCTCAGTCACGGCATCCCATTTCACTCAGTGACGGCATCCCATTTCACTCAATCACTGCATCCCATTTCACGCAGTCACTGCATCTCCTTCACCATAGTCACTGCATCCCATTTCCATCAGTCACTGTTTCCCGTATCTCACAGACGCTGCATTCAATTTCCGACACTCACTGTATCCCATTTCCCAAAGACACAGCATCTCCTTTCCCACAGTCTCTGCATCTCATTTCAATCAGTGATTGCATCCTACTTCCCAAAAATAGTGCATCCCATTTCGCTCAGTCACTGCATCTCATTTCACTCGGTCACTGCATCCCATTTCCCTCAGTCACTGCATCTCATTTTCGTCAGTTACTGCATCATATTTCCATCAAACAATGCATCCCATTTTCCTCAGTCACTGCATCCCACTTCCCTCAGTCAGTGCATCCCATTTCACACAGTCACTGCATCCCATTTCACTCAGTCACGGCAACCAATTTCACTCAGTCACTGCATCCCATTTCGATCAGTCACTGCATCCCATTTCCGTCAGTCACTCCATCCCATTTCCGTCAGTCACTCCATCCCATTTCCCTCAGTCACAGCATCCCATTTCCCACAGATACTGCATTTCCTTTCCTTAAGTCACTGCATCCCATTTCACTCAGTCACTGCACCCCAAGCCCGCTCGGGCACTGCATCCCGATTAACTCAGTCACTCCTTCCCAGTACCTCAGTCACTGCATCGCATTTCACTCAGTCACTGCATCTCATTTCACTCAGTCATGCATCTCATTTCACTCAGTCACTGCATCCCATTTCACTCAGTCACTGCATCCCATTTCACTCAGTCACTGCATCACATTTCACTCAGTCACTGCATCACATTTCACTCAGTCACTGCAGCCCATTTACTCAATCACTGCATCTCCTTCACCACAGTCACTGCATCACATTTCCATCAGTCACTGCTTCCCGTATCTCACAGACGATGAATTCAATTTCCCTCACTCACTGCATCCCATTTCCCTCAGTCACTGCATCACATTTCCTTCAGACACTGCAGCTCATGTCACTCTGTCACTGCATCCAATTTCCATCAGTCACTGCATCCCATTTCAAGCAGTCACTGCATCACATTTCACTCAGTCACTGCATCACATTGCACTCAGTGACTGCATCGCATTTCACGCAGTCACTGAATCCCAATTCCATCAGTCACTGCATCCCATGTCCGTGTGTCACTGCATCCCATGTCCCTCACTCACTGCATCCCATGTCCCTCAGTGACTGCATCACATTTCACTCAGTCACTGCATCACATTGCACTCAGTGACTGCATCGCGTTTCACTCAGTCACTGCATCCCATTTCACGCAGTTCCTGCATCCCAATTCCATCAGTCACTGCATCCCATGTCCGTGTGTCACTGCATCCCATGTCCATGTGTCACTGCATCCCATGTCCATGTGTCACTGCATCCCATGTCCCTCAGTCACTGCATCCCATGTCCCTCAGTCACTGCATCCCATGTCCCTCAGTCACTGCATCCCATGTCCCTCAGTCACTGCTTCCCATTTCACTCAGTCACTGCTTCTCATTTCACTCAGTCACTGCTTCTCATTTCACTCAGTCACTGCTTCTCATTTCACTCAGTCACTGCTTCTCATTTCACTCAGGCACTGCATCTCATTTCACTCAGTCACTGCATCCCATTTCACTCTGCCACTTCATCCTATTTCACTCAGTGACTGCATCACAGTTCACTCAGTGACTGAATCACAGTTCACTCAGTGACAGAATCACAGTACACTCAGTGACAGAATCACAGTACACTCAGTGAGTGCATCATATTTCACTCAGTGACGGAATTACATTTCACTCAGTGACTGAATCACATTTCACTGAGTCACTGCGTCCCATTTCACGCAGTCACTGCATCCCATTTCACGCAGACACTGCATCCCATTTCACGCAGACACTGCATCCCATTTCACTCAGTCACTGGTTCCCGTATCTCACAGATGCTGCTTTCAATTTCCGACACTCACTGTATCCCATTTCCCACAGACACAGCATCTCCTTTCCGACAGTCTCTGCATCTCATTTCAATCAGTGATTGCATCCTACTTCCCAAAAATAGTGCATCCCATTTCGCTCAGTCACTGCATCTCATTTCACTCGGTCACAGCATCCCATTTCCCTCAGTCACAGCATCCCATTTCCCTCAGTCACTGCATCCCATTTCCCTCAGTCACTGCATCCCATTTCCCTCAGTCACTGCATCCCACTTCCCTCAGTCACTGCATCCCACTTCCCTCAGTCACTGCATCCCACTTCCCTCAGTCACTGCATCCCATTTCACTCAGTCACTGCATCCCATTTCACTCAGTCACTGCAACCCATTTCGCTCAGTCACTGCATCCCATTTCGCTCAGTCACTGCATCCAATTTCCGTCAGTCACTCCATCCCATTTCCCTCAATCGCAGCATCCATTTCCCACAGACAATGCATTTCCTTTCCTTAAGTCACTGCATCCCATTTCACTCAGTCACTGCACCCCAAGCCCGCTCGGGCACTGCATCCCTATTACCTCAGTCACTGCTTCCCAGTACCTCAGTCACTGCATCACATTTCACTCAGTCACTGCATCCCATTACCCTCAGTCACTGAATCCCATTTCACTCAGTCACTTCATCCCATTTGACTCAATCACTGCATCTCCTTCAACACAGTCACTGCGTCACATTGCCATCAGTCACTATTTCCCGTATCTCACAGACGATGCATTCAATTTCCCACACTCACTGCATCCCATTTCCCATATTCACAGCATCTCCTTTCCCTCAGTCTCTGCATCGCATTTCACTCAGTGATTGCATCCTCCTTCGTACAAATACTGCATCCCATTTCCCTCAGTCACTGCATCCCATGTCCCTCAGTCACTGCATCCCATGTCCGTGTGTCACTGCATCCCATGGCTCTCAGTCACTGCATCTCATGTCCCTCAGTCACTGCATCCCATGTCCCTCAGTCACTGCATCCCATTTCACTCAGTCAGTGCGTCCCTTTTCGGTCAGGCACTGTATCCCATTTCCCTCAGTCACTGCACCCCAAGCCCGCTCGGGCACTGATTCCTTATTAACTCAGTCACTCCTTCCCAGGACCTCTGTCACTGCGGCTCATGTCACTCTGTCACTGCATCACATTTCCATCAGACAGTGCAGCTCATTTCACTCAGTCACTGCATCCCATTTCCCTCAGTCACGGCATCCCATTTCACTCAGTCACTGCATCCCATTTCACTCAATCACTGCATCCCATTTCACTCAGTCACTGCATCCCATTTCACGCAGTCACTGCATCCCATTTCACGCAGTCACTGCATCTCCTTCACCATAGTCACTGCATCCCATTTCCATCAGTCACTGTTTCCCTTATCACACAGACGCTGCATTCAATTTCCCACACTCACTGCATCCCATTTCCCATCGTCACAGCATCTCCTTTCCCTCAGTCTCTGCATCACAATTCACTCAGTGATTGCATCCCATTTCCCTCAGTCACTGCATCTCATTTCACTCGGTCAGTGCATCCCATTTCACTCAGTCACTGCATCACATTTCACTCAGTCACTGCATCACATTTCACTGAGTCACTGCATCACATTTCACTCAGTCACTGCATCCCATTTACTCAATCACTCCATCTCCTTCACCACAGTCACTGCATCACATTTACATCAGTCACTGTTTCCCGTATCTCACAGACGATGAATTCAATTTCCCACACTCACTGCATCCCACTTCCCTCAGTCACTGCATCCCATTTCACCCAGTCACTGCATCCCATTGCACTCACTGATGCATCCCATTTCAAGCAGTCACTGCATCACATTTCACTCAGTCACTGCATCACATTTCACTCTGCCACTTCATCCTATTTCACTCAGTGACTGCATCACAGTACACTCAGTGAGTGCATCATATTTCACTCAGTGACGGAATCACAATTCACTCAGTGACTGATTCACATTTCACTGAGTCACTGCGTCCCATTTCACGCAGTCACTGCATCCCATTTCACGCAGTCACTGCATCCCATTTCACGCAGTCACTGCATCCCATTTCACGCAGTCACTGCATCGCATTTCACGCAGTCACTGCATCCCATTTCACGCAGTCACTGCATCCCATTTCACGCAGTCACTGCATCCCATTTCACGCAGTCACTGTATCCCATTTCCCTCAGTCACTGCACCCCAAGCCCGCTCGGGCACTGATTCCTTGTTAACTCAGTCACTCCTTCCCAGGACCTCTGTCACTGCGGCTCATGTCACTCTGTCACTGCATCACATTTCCATCAGACAGTGCAGCTCATTTCACTCAGTCACTGCATCCCATTTCCCTCAGTCACGGCATCCCATTTCACTCAGTCACTGCATCCCATTTCACTCAATCACTGCATCCCATTTCACTCAATCACTGCATCCCATTTCCCTCAGTCACTGCATCTCCTTCACCATAGTCACTGCATCCCATTTCCATCAGTCACTGTTTCCCTTATCACACAGACGCTGCATTCAATTTCCCACACTCACTGCATCCCATTTTCCATCGTCACAGCATCTCCTTTCCCTCAGTCTCTGCATCACAATTCACTCAGTGATTGCATCCCATTTTCCTCAGTCACTGCATCTCATTTCACTCGGTCAGTGCATCCCATTTCACTCAGTCACTGCATCACATTTCACTCAGTCACTGCATCACATTTCACTCAGTCACTGCATCCCATTTACTCAATCACTCCATCTCCTTCACCACAGTCACTGCATCACATTTACATCAGTCACTGTTTCCCGTATCTCACAGACGATGAATTCAATTTCCCACACTCACTGCATCCCATTTCACCCAGTCACTGCATCCCATTGCACTCACTGATGCATCCCATTTCAAGCAGTCACTGCATCACATTTCACTCAGTCACTGCATCACATTTCACTCTGCCACTTCATCCTATTTCACTCAGTGACTGCATCACAGTACACTCAGTGAGTGCATCATATTTCACTCAGTGACGGAATCACAATTCACTCAGTGACTGATTCACATTTCACTGAGTCACTGCGTCCCATTTCACGCAGTCACTGCATCCCATTTCACGCAGTCACTGCATCCCATTTCACGCAGTCACTGCATCCCATTTCACGCAGTCACTGCATCCCATTTCACGCAGTCACTGCATCCCATTTCACGCAGTCACTGCATCCCATTTCACGCAGTCACTGCATCCCATTTCACTCAGTCACTGCATCACATTTCACTCAGACACTGCATCACATTTCACTCAGTCACTGCATCTCCTTCACCACAGTCACAGCATCCCATTTCCATCAGTCACTGGTTCCCGTATCTCACAGACGCTGCATTCAATTTCCGACACTCACTGTATCCCATTTCCCAAAGACACAGCATCTCCTTTCCCACAGTCTCTGCATCTCATTTCAATCAGTGATTGCATCCTACTTCCCAAAAATAGTGCATCCCATTTCGCTCAGTCACTGCATCTCATTTCACTCGGTCACTGCATCCCATTTCCCTCAGTCACTGCATCTCATTTTCGTCAGTTACTGCATCATATTTCCATCAAACAATGCATCCCATTTTCCTCAGTCACTGCATCCCACTTCCCTCAGTCAGTGCATCCCATTTCACACAGTCACTGCATCCCATTTCACTCAGTCACGGCAACCAAATTCACTCAGTCACTGCATCCCATTTCGCTCAGTCACTGCATCCCATTTCCGTCCGTCACTCCATCCCATTTCCGTCAGTCACTCCATCCCATTTCCGTCAGTCACTCCATCCCATTTCCCTCAGTCACAGCATCCCATTTCCCACAGATACTGCATTTCCTTTCCTTAAGTCACTGCATCCCATTTCACTCAGTCACTGCACCCCAAGCCCGCTCGGGCACTGCATCCCGAGTAACTCAGTCACTCCTTCCCAGTACCTCAGTCACTGCATCGCATTTCACTCAGTCACTGCATCTCATTTCACTCAGTCATGCATCTCATTTCACTCAGTCACTGCATCCCATTTCACTCGGTCAGTGCATCCCATTTCACTCAGTCACTGCATCCCATTTCACTCAGTCACTGCATCACATTTCACTCAGTCACTGCATCACATTTCACTCAGTCACTGCATCACATTTCACTCAGTCACTGCATCACATTTCACTCAGTCACTGCATCACATTTCACTCAGTCACTGCAGCCCATTTACTCAATCACTGCATCTCCTTCACCACAGTCACTGCATCACATTTCCATCAGTCACTGCTTCCCGTATCTCACAGACGATGAATTCAATTTCCCACACTCACTGCATCCCATTTCCCTCAGTCACTGCATCACATTTCCTTCAGACACTGCAGCTCATGTCACTCTGTCACTGCATCCAATTTCCATCAGTCACTGCATCCCATTTCAAGCAGTCACTGCATCACATTTCACTCAGTCACTGCATCACATTGCACTCAGTGACTGCATCGCATTTCACGCAGTCACTGAATCCCAATTCCATCAGTCACTGCATCCCATGTCCGTGTGTCACAGCATCCCATGTCCCTCACTCACTGCATCCCATGTCCCTCAGTGACTGCATCACATTTCACTCAGTCACTGCATCACATTGCACTCAGTCACTGCATCACATTGCACTCAGTGACTGCATCGCATTTCACGCAGTCACTGAATCCCAATTCCATCAGTCACTGCATCCCATGTCCGTGTGTCACAGCATCCCATGTCCCTCACTCACTGCATCCCATGTCCCTCAGTGACTGCATCACATTTCACTCAGTCACTGCATCACATTGCACTCAGTGACTGCATCGCGTTTCACTCAGTCACTGCATCCCATTTCACGCAGTTCCTGCATCCCAATTCCATCAGTCACTGCATCCCATGTCCGTGTGTCACTGCATCCCATGTCCATGTGTCACTGCATCCCATGTCCATGTGTCACTGCATCCCATGTCCCTCAGTCACTGCATCCCATGTCCCTCAGTCACTGCATCCCATGTCCCTCAGTCACTGCATCCCATGTCCCTCAGTCACTGCTTCCCATTTCACTCAGTCACTGCTTCTCATTTCACTCAGTCACTGCTTCTCATTTCACTCAGTCACTGCTTCTCATTTCACTCAGGCACTGCATCTCATTTCACTCAGTCACTGCATCCCATTTCACTCTGCCACTTCATCCTATTTCACTCAGTGACTGCATCACAGTTCACTCAGTGACTGAATCACAGTTCACTCAGTGACTGAATCACAGTTCACTCAGTGACTGAATCACAGTTCACTCAGTGACAGAATCACAGTACACTCAGTGAGTGCATCATATTTCACTCAGTGACGGAATTACATTTCACTCAGTGACTGAATCACATTTCACTGAGTCACTGCGTCCCATTTCACGCAGTCACTGCATCCCATTTCACGCAGACACTGCATCCCATTTCACTCAGTCACTGGTTCCCGTATCTCACAGATGCTGCATTCAATTTCCGACACTCACTGTATCCCATTTCCCACAGACACAGCATCTCCTTTCCGACAGTCTCTGCATCTCATTTCAATCAGTGATTGCATCCTACTTCCCAAAAATAGTGCATCCCATTTCGCTCAGTCACTGCATCTCATTTCACTCGGTCACAGCATCCCATTTCCCTCAGTCACAGCATCCCATTTCCCTCAGTCACAGCATCCCACTTCCCTCAGTCACTGCATCCCACTTCCCTCAGTCACTGCATCCCACTTCCCTCAGTCACTGCATCCCACTTCCCTCAGTCACTGCATCCCACTTCCCTCAGTCACTGCATCCCACTTCCCTCAGTCACTGCATCCCATTTCACTCAGTCACTGCATCCCATTTCACTCAGTCACTGCAACCCATTTCGCTCAGTCACTGCATCCCATTTCGCTCAGTCACTGCATCCAATTTCCGTCAGTCACTCCATCCCATTTCCCTCAATCGCAGCATCCATTTCCCACAGACAATGCATTTCCTTTCCTTAAGTCACTGCATCCCATTTCACTCAGTCACTGCACCCCAAGCCCGCTCGGGCACTGCATCCCTATTACCTCAGTCACTGCTTCCCAGTACCTCAGTCACTGCATCACTTTTCACTCAGTCACTGCATCCCATTACCCTCAGTCACTGAATCCCATTTCACTCAGTCACTTCATCCCATTTGACTCAATCACTGCATCTCCTTCAACACAGTCACTGCGTCACATTGCCATCAGTCACTATTTCCCGTATCTCACAGACGATGCATTCAATTTCCCACACTCACTGCATCCCATTTCCCATATTCACAGCATCTCCTTTCCCTCAGTCTCTGCATCGCATTTCACTCAGTGATTGCATCCTCCTTTGTACAAATACTGCATCCCATTTCCCTCAGTCACTGCATCCCATGTCCCTCAGTCACTGCATCCCATGTCCGTGTGTCACTGCATCCCATGGCTCTCAGTCACTGCATCTCATGTCCCTCAGTCACTGCATCCCATGTCCCTCAGTCACTGCATCCCATTTCACTCAGTCAGTGCGTCCCTTTTCGGTCAGGCACTGTATCCCATTTCCCTCAGTCACTGCACCCCAAGCCCGCTCGGGCACTGATTCCTTATTAACTCAGTCACTCCTTCCCAGGACCTCTGTCACTGCGGCTCATGTCACTCTGTCACTGCATCACATTTCCATCAGACAGTGCAGCTCATTTCACTCAGTCACTGCATCCCATTTCCCTCAGTCACGGCATCCCATTTCCCTCAGTCACTGCATCCCACTTCCCTCAGTCACTGCATCCCACTTCCCTCAGTCACTGCATCCCACTTCCCTCAGTCACTGCATCCCATTTCACTCAGTCACTGCATCCCATTTCACTCAGTCACTGCAACCCATTTCGCTCAGTCACTGCATCCCATTTCGCTCAGTCACTGCATCCAATTTCCGTCAGTCACTCCATCCCATTTCCCTCAATCGCAGCATCCATTTCCCACAGACAATGCATTTCCTTTCCTTAAGTCACTGCATCCCATTTCACTCAGTCACTGCACCCCAAGCCCGCTCGGGCACTGCATCCCTATTACCTCAGTCACTGCTTCCCAGTACCTCAGTCACTGCATCACATTTCACTCAGTCACTGCATCCCATTACCCTCAGTCACTGAATCCCATTTCACTCAGTCACTTCATCCCATTTGACTCAATCACTGCATCTCCTTCAACACAGTCACTGCGTCACATTGCCATCAGTCACTATTTCCCGTATCTCACAGACGATGCATTCAATTTCCCACACTCACTGCATCCCATTTCCCATATTCACAGCATCTCCTTTCCCTCAGTCTCTGCATCGCATTTCACTCAGTGATTGCATCCTCCTTCGTACAAATACTGCATCCCATTTCCCTCAGTCACTGCATCCCATGTCCCTCAGTCACTGCATCCCATGTCCGTGTGTCACTGCATCCCATGGCTCTCAGTCACTGCATCTCATGTCCCTCAGTCACTGCATCCCATGTCCCTCAGTCACTGCATCCCATTTCACTCAGTCAGTGCGTCCCTTTTCGGTCAGGCACTGTATCCCATTTCCCTCAGTCACTGCACCCCAAGCCCGCTCGGGCACTGATTCCTTATTAACTCAGTCACTCCTTCCCAGGACCTCTGTCACTGCGGCTCATGTCACTCTGTCACTGCATCACATTTCCATCAGACAGTGCAGCTCATTTCACTCAGTCACTGCATCCCATTTCCCTCAGTCACGGCATCCCATTTCACTCAGTCACTGCATCCCATTTCACTCAATCACTGCATCCCATTTCACTCAATCACTGCATCCCATTTCACGCAGTCACTGCATCCCATTTCACGCAGTCACTGCATCCCATTTCACTCAGTCACTGCATCTCCTTCACCATAGTCACTGCATCCCATTTCCATCAGTCACTGTTTCCCTTATCTCACAGACGCTGCATTCAATTTCCCACACTCACTGCATCCCATTTCCCATCGTCACAGCATCTCCTTTCCCTCAGTCTCTGCATCACAATTCACTCAGTGATTGCATCCCATTTCCCTCAGTCACTGCATCTCATTTCACTCGGTCAGTGCATCCCATTTCACTCAGTCACTGCATCACATTTCACTCAGTCACTGTTTCCCGTATCTCACAGACGATGAATTCAATTTCCCACACTCACTGCATCCCACTTCCCTCAGTCACTGCATCCCATTTCACCCAGTCACTGCATCCCATTGCACTCACTGATGCATCCCATTTCAAGCAGTCACTGCATCACATTTCACTCAGTCACTGCATCACATTTCACTCTGCCACTTCATCCTATTTCACTCAGTGACTGCATCACAGTACACTCAGTGAGTGCATCCTATTTCACTCAGTGACGGAATCACAATTCACTCAGTGACTGATTCACATTTCACTGAGTCACTGCGTCCCATTTCACGCAGTCACTGCATCCCATTTCACGCAGTCACTGCATCCCATTTCACGCAGTCACTGCATCGCATTTCACGCAGTCACTGCATCCCATTTCACGCAGTCACTGCATCCCATTTCACGCAGTCACTGCATCCCATTTCACGCAGTCACTGTATCCCATTTCCCTCAGTCACTGCACCCCAAGCCCGCTCGGGCACTGATTCCTTATTAACTCAGTCACTCCTTCCCAGGACCTCTGTCACTGCGGCTCATGTCACTCTGTCACTGCATCACATTTCCATCAGACAGTGCAGCTCATTTCACTCAGTCACTGCATCCCATTTCCCTCAGTCACGGCATCCCATTTCACTCAGTCACTGCATCCCAGTTCACTCAATCACTGCATACCATTTCACTCAATCACTGCATCCCATTTCCCTCAGTCACTGCATCCCATGTCCCTCAGTCACTGCATCCCATGTCCGTGTGTCACTGCATCCCATGGCTCTCAGTCACTGCATCTCATGTCCCTCAGTCACTGCATCCCATGTCCCTCAGTCACTGCATCCCATTTCACTCAGTCAGTGCGTCCCTTTTCGGTCAGGCACTGTATCCCATTTCCCTCAGTCACTGCACCCCAAGCCCGCTCGGGCACTGATTCCTTATTAACTCAGTCACTCCTTCCCAGGACCTCTGTCACTGCGGCTCATGTCACTCTGTCACTGCATCACATTTCCATCAGACAGTGCAGCTCATTTCACTCAGTCACTGCATCCCATTTCCCTCAGTCACGGCATCCCATTTCACTCAGTCACTGCATCCCATTTCACTCAATCACTGCATCCCATTTCACTCAGTCACTGCATCCCATTTCACGCAGTCACTGCATCCCATTTCACGCAGTCACTGCATCCCATTTCACTCAGTCACTGCATCTCCTTCACCATAGTCACTGCATCCCATTTCCATCAGTCACTGTTTCCCTTATCACACAGACGCTGCATTCAATTTCCCACACTCACTGCATCCCATTTCCCATCGTCACAGCATCTCCTTTCCCTCAGTCTCTGCATCACAATTCACTCAGTGATTGCATCCCATTTCCCTCAGTCACTGCATCTCATTTCACTCGGTCAGTGCATCCCATTTCACTCAGTCACTGCATCACATTTCACTCAGTCACTGCATCACATTTCACTCAGTCACTGCATCCCATTTACTCAATCACTCCATCTCCTTCACCACAGTCACTGCATCACATTTACATCAGTCACTGTTTCCCGTATCTCACAGACGATGAATTCAATTTCCCACACTCACTGCATCCCACTTCCCTCAGTCACTGCATCCCATTTCACCCAGTCACTGCATCCCATTGCACTCACTGATGCATCCCATTTCAAGCAGTCACTGCATCACATTTCACTCAGTCACTGCATCACATTTCACTCTGCCACTTCATCCTATTTCACTCAGTGACTGCATCACAGTACACTCAGTGACGGAATCACATTTCACTCAGTGACGGAATCACAATTCACTCAGTGACTGATTCACATTTCACTGAGTCACTGCGTCCCATTTCACGCAGTCACTGCATCCCATTTCACGCAGTCACTGCATCCCATTTCACGCAGTCACTGCATCCCATTTCACGCAGTCACTGCATCCCATTTCACGCAGTCACTGCATCCCATTTCACTCAGTCACTGCATCCCATTTCACTCAGTCACTGCATCACATTTCACTCAGACACTGCATCACATTTCACTCAGTCACTGCATCTCCTTCACCACAGTCACAGCATCCCATTTCCATCAGTCACTGGTTCCCGTATCTCACAGACGCTGCATTCAATTTCCGACACTCACTGTATCCCATTTCCCAAAGACACAGCATCTCCTTTCCCACAGTCTCTGCATCTCATTTCAATCAGTGATTGCATCCTACTTCCCAAAAATAGTGCATCCCATTTCGCTCAGTCACTGCATCTCATTTCACTCGGTCACTGCATCCCATTTCCCTCAGTCACTGCATCTCATTTTCGTCAGTTACTGCATCATATTTCCATCAAACAATGCATCCCATTTTCCTCAGTCACTGCATCCCACTTCCCTCAGTCAGTGCATCCCATTTCACACAGTCACTGCATCCCATTTCGCTCAGTCACTGCATCCCATTTCTGTCAGTCACTCCATCCCATTTCCGTCAGTCACTCCATCCCATTTCTGTCAGTCACTCCATCCCATTTCCCTCAGTCACAGCATCCCATTTCCCACAGATACTGCATTTCCTTTCCTTAAGTCACTTCATCCCATTTCACTCAGTCACTGCACCCCAAGCCCGCTCGGGCACTGCATCCCGATTAACTCAGTCACTCCTTCCCAGTACCTCAGTCACTGCATCGCATTTCACTCAGTCACTGCATCTCATTTCACTCAGTCATGCATCTCATTTCACTCAGTCACTGCATCCCATTTCACTCAGCCACTGCATCGTATTTCACTCAGTGACTGCATCACAGTTCACTCAGTGACTGAATCACAGGACACTCAGTGACTGAATCACAGGACACTCAGTGAGTGCATCATATTTCACTCAGTGACGGAATCACCTTTCACTCAGTGAGTGAATCACATTTCACGCAGTCACTGCGTCCCATTTCACGCAGTCACTGCATCCCATTTCACGCAGTCACTGCATCGCATTTCACGCAGTCACTGCATCGCATTTCACGCAGTCACTGCATCGCATTACACTCAGTCACTGCATTCCATTTCACTCAGTCACTGCATCGCATTTCACTCAGTCACTGCATCACATTTCACTCCATCACTGCATCTCCCTCACCTCAGTCACCGCATCCCATTTCGATCAGTCACTGCATCCCATTTCCACCAGTTACTGCATCCATTTCACTCAACCACTGCATCCCATTTCACTAAGACAGTGCATCCCATTTCTCTCAGCCACTGTATCCCATTTCCCTCAGTCACTGTACTCCAAGCCCGCTCGGGCACTGCATCCCTATTAACTCAGTCACTCCTTCCCAGGACCTCAGTCACTGAATCCCATGTCCCACAGTAACTGCATCCCATTTCACTCAGGCACTGCATCCCATCTCATTCAGACACTGCATCCCATCTCACTCAGACACTGCATCCCATCTCACTCAGACACTGCATCCCATCTCACTCAGACACTGCATACCATCTCACTCAGACACTGCATACCATCTCACTCAGACACTGCATCCCATTTCACTCAGTCAGTGCGTCCCTTTTCGGTCAGGCACTGTATCCCATTTCCCTCAGTCACTGCACCCCAAGCCCGCTCGGGCACTGATTCCTTATTAACTCAGTCACTCCTTCCCAGGACCTCTGTCACTGCGGCTCATGTCACTCTGTCACTGCATCACATTTCCATCAGACAGTGCAGCTCATTTCACTCAGTCACTGCATCCCATTTCCCTCAGTCACGGCATCCCATTTCACTCAGTCACGGCATCCCATTTCACTCAGTCACTGCATCCCATTTCACTCAGTCACTGCATCCCATTTCACTCAGTCACTGCATCCCATTTCACGCAGTCACTGCATCCCATTTCACTCAGTCACTGCATCTCCTTCACCACAGTCACTGCATCCCATTTCCATCAGTCACTGTTTCCCTTATCACACAGACGCTGCATTCAATTTCCCACACTCACTGCATCCCATTTCCCATCGTCACAGCATCTCCTTTCCCTCAGTCTCTGCATCACAATTCACTCAGTGATTGCATCCCATTTCCCTCAGTCACTGCATCTCATTTCACTCGGTCAGTGCATCCCATTTCACTCAGTCACTGCATCACATTTCACTCAGTCACTGCATCACATTTCACTCAGTCACTGCATCCCATTTACTCAATCACTCCATCTCCTTCACCACAGTCACTGCATCACATTTACATCAGTCACTGTTTCCCGTATCTCACAGACGATGAATTCAATTTCCCACACTCACTGCATCCCACTTCCCTCAGTCACTGCATCCCATTTCACCCAGTCACTGCATCCCATTGCACTCACTGATGCATCCCATTTCAAGCAGTCACTGCATCACATTTCACTCAGTCACTGCATCACATTTCACTCTGCCACTTCATCCTATTTCACTCAGTGACTGCATCACAGTACACTCAGTGAGTGCATCATATTTCACTCAGTGACGGAATCACAATTCACTCAGTGACTGATTCACATTTCACTGAGTCACTGCGTCCCATTTCACGCAGTCACTGCATCCCATTTCACGCAGTCACTGCATCGCATTTCACGCAGTCACTGCATCGCATTTCACGCAGTCACTGCATCCCATTTCACGCAGTCACTGCATCCCATTTCACGCAGTCACTGCATCCCATTTCACGCAGTCACTGTATCCCATTTCCCTCAGTCACTGCACCCCAAGCCCGCTCGGGCACTGATTCCTTATTAACTCAGTCACTCCTTCCCAGGACCTCTGTCACTGCGGCTCATGTCACTCTGTCACTGCATCACATTTCCATCAGACAGTGCAGCTCATTTCACTCAGTCACTGCATCCCATTTCCCTCAGTCACGGCATCCCATTTCACTCAGTCACTGCATCCCATTTCACGCAGTCACTGCATCCCATTTCACGCAGTCACTGCATCCCATTTCACTCAGTCACTGCATCTCCTTCACCATAGTCATTGCATCCCATTTCCATCAGTCACTGTTTCCCTTATCACACAGACGCTGCATTCAATTTCCCACACTCACTGCATCCCATTTCCCATCGTCACAGCATCTCCTTTCCCTCAGTCTCTGCATCACAATTCACTCAGTGATTGCATCCCATTTCCCTCAGTCACTGCATCTCATTTCACTCGGTCAGTGCATCCCATTTCACTCAGTCACTGCATCACATTTCACTCAGTCACTGCATCCCATTTACTCAATCACTCCATCTCCTTCACCACAGTCACTGCATCACATTTACATCAGTCACTGTTTCCCGTATCTCACAGACGATGAATTCAATTTCCCACACTCACTGCATCCCACTTCCCTCAGTCACTGCATCCCATTTCACCCAGTCACTGCATCCCATTGCACTCACTGATGCATCCCATTTCAAGCAGTCACTGCATCACATTTCACTCAGTCACTGCATCACATTTCACTCTGCCACTTCATCCTATTTCACTCAGTGACTGCATCACAGTACACTCAGTGAGTGCATCATATTTCACTCAGTGACGGAATCACAATTCACTCAGTGACTGATTCACATTTCACTGAGTCACTGCGTCCCATTTCACGCAGTCACTGCATCCCATTTCACGCAGTCACTGCATCCCATTTCACGCAGTCACTGCATCGCATTTCACGCAGTCACTGCATCGCATTTCACGCAGTCACTGCATCCCATTTCACGCAGTCACTGCATCCCATTTCACGCAGTCACTGCATCCCATTTCACGCAGTCACTGCATCCCATTTCACTCAGTCACTGCATCACATTTCACTCAGACACTGCATCACATTTCACTCAGTCACTGCATCTCCTTCACCACAGTCACAGCATCCCATTTCCATCAGTCACTGGTTCCCGTATCTCACAGACGCTGCATTCAATTTCCGACACTCACTGTATCCCATTTCCCAAAGACACAGCATCTCCTTTCCCACAGTCTCTGCATCTCATTTCAATCAGTGATTGCATCCTACTTCCCAAAAATAGTGCATCCCATTTCGCTCAGTCACTGCATCTCATTTCACTCGGTCACTGCATCCCATTTCCCTCAGTCACTGCATCTCATTTTCGTCAGTTACTGCATCATATTTCCATCAAACAATGCATCCCATTTTCCTCAGTCACTGCATCCCACTTCCCTCAGTCAGTGCATCCCATTTCACACAGTCACTGCATCCCATTTCACTCAGTCACTGCATCCCATTTCCGTCAGTCACTGCATCCCATTTCCGTCAGTCACTCCATCCCATTTCCCTCAGTCACAGCATCCCATTTCCCACAGATACTGCATTTCCTTTCCTTAAGTCACTGCATCCCATTTCACTCAGTCACTGCACCCCAAGCCCGCTCGGGCACTGCATCCCGATTAACTCAGTCACTCCTTCCCAGTACCTCAGTCACTGCATCGCATTTCACTCAGTCACTGCATCTCATTTCACTCAGTCATGCATCTCATTTCACTCAGTCACTGCATCCCATTTCACTCAGTCACTGCATCCCATTTCACTCAGCCACTGCATCCTATTTCACTCAGTGACTGCATCACAGTACACTCAGTGACTGAATCACAGTACACTCAGTGAGTGCATCATATTTCACTCAGTGACGGAATCACCTTTCACTCAGTGACGGAATCACCTTTCACTCAGTGAGTGAATCACATTTCACGCAGTCACTGCGTCCCATTTCACGCAGTCACTGCATCCCATTTCACGCATTCACTGCATCCCATTTCACGCAGTCACTGTATCGCATTACACTCAGTCACTGCATTCCATTTCACTCAGTCACTGCATCGCATTTCACTCCGTCACTGCATCACATTTCACTCCATCACTGCATCTCCCTCACCTCAGTCACCGCATCCCATTTCGATCAGTCATTGCATCCCATTTCCACCAGTTACTGCATCCATTTCACTCAACCACTGCATCCCATTTCACTAAGACAGTGCATCCCATTTCTCTCAGCCACTGTATCCCATTTCCCTCAGTCACTGTACTCCAAGCCTGCTCGGGCACTGCATCCCTATTAACTCAGTCACTCCTTCCCAGGACCTCAGTCACTGAATCCCATGTCCCACAGTAACTGCATCCCATTTCAATCAGGCACTGCAGCTCATGACACTCTGTCACTGCATTTAATTTCCATCAGTCACTGCATCCCATTTCACTCAGACACTGCATCCCATCTCATTCAGACACTGCATCCCATCTCATTCAGACACTGCATCCCATCTCACTCAGACACTGCATCCCATCTCACTCAGACACTGCATCCCATCTCACTCAGACACTGCATCCCATCTCACTCAGACACTGCATCCCATCTCACTCAGACACTGCATCCCATCTCACTCAGACACTGCATCCCATCTCACTCAGACACTGCATCCCATCTCACTCAGACACTGCATACCATCTCACTCAGACACTGCATCCCATTTCCCTCAGTCACAGCATACCATTTCCCTCAGTCACTGGTTCCCGTATCTCACAGGCGCCGCATTCAATTTCCGACACTCACTGTATCCCATTTCCCAGAGACACAGCATCTCCCTTCCCTCAGACTCTGCATCTCATTTCAATCAGTGATTGCATCCTACTTCCCACAAATACTGCATCCGATTTCGCTCAGACACTGCATCTCATTTCACTTGGTCACTGCATCCCATTTCCCTCAGTCACTGCATAGCATTTCCCTCAGTCACTGCATCTCATTTCCACCAGTTACTGCATCATATTTCCATCAAACAATGCATCTCATTTCACTCTGAGACTGCATCCCATTTCACTCAGTCACTGCATCACATTTCACTCAGTCAGTGCATCCCATTTCACTCAGTCACTGCATCCCATTTCACTCAGTCACTGCATCACATTTCACTCAGTCACTGGATCACATTTCACTTAGTCACTGCATCACATTTCACTCAGTCGCTGCATCCCATGTCCCTCAGTCACTGCATCCCATTTCACTCAGACATGCGTCCCATTTCACTCAGTGAATGCAACACATTTCACTCAGTGACTGCAACACATTTCACTCTGAGACTGCATCCCATTTCACTCAGTTACTGCATCACATATCACTCAGTCTTGGCATCTCATTTCCCTCAGTCACTGCATCCCATTTACCTCAGTCACTGCATCCCATTATCCTCAGTCACTGCATCGCATTTCACTCAGTCACTGCATCGCATTTCACTCAGTCACTGCATCGCATTTCACTCAGTCACTGCATCGCATTTCACTCAGTCACTGCATCACATTTCACTCAATCACTGCATCCCATGTCCCACATTCACTGCATCCCATTTCCATCAGTCACTGTTTCCCGTATCTCTCAGACGCTGTATTCAATTTCCCACACTCACTGCATCCCAATCCCCTCAGTCACTGCATCCCATTACCCTGAGTCACAGTATGCCATTTCCCACAGTCACTGCATCTTCTTTCCCTCAGTCACTGCATCCCATGTCCCTCAGTCACTGCATCCCATGTCCCTCAGTCACTGCATCCCATGTCCCTCAGTCACTGCATCCCATTGTCCTCAGTCACTGCATCCCACTTCACTCAGTCACTGCATCCCATTTCCCTCAGTCACTGCATCCCATGTCCCTCAGTCACTGCATCCCATGTCCCTCAGTCACTGCATCCGATTGCCCTCAGTCGCTGCATCCCATTGCCCTCAGTCGCTGCATCCCATTGTCCTCAGTCACTGCATCCCACTTCACTCAGTCACTGCATCCCATTTCACTCAGTCACTGCATCCCATGAACTTCAGTCGCAGAATCCCATTTCAAACAGACACTGCATCCCATTTCCGTCAGTCACTGCATCCCATTTCCCTGAGTCACTGCATACCATTTCCATCAGTCACTGCATCCCAGTTCACTCAGTCTTGGCATCTCATTTCCCTCAGTCACTGCATCCCATTTCCCTCAGTCACTGCATCCCATTTCCCTCAGTCACTGCATCCCATTTCACTCAGTCACTGCATCCCATTTCACTCAGTCACTGCATCCCATTTCACTCAGTCACTGCATCGCATTTCACTCAGTCACTGCAACACATTTCACTCACTGACTGCATCCCATTTCCCTCAGTCACTGCATCTCATTTCACTCAGTCACTGCATCCCATTTCCCTCAGTCACTGCACTCCAAGTCCTTCAGTCACTGCACCGCAAGTCCATCAGTCACTGCATCCCATTTCCCTCAGTCACTGCACTCCAAGTCCTTCAGTCACTGCACCGCAAGTCCATCAGTCACTGCATCCCATTACCCTCAGTCACTGCATCCCATGTCCCTCAGTCACTGCATCCCATTGTCCTCAGTCACTGCATCCCACTTCACTCAGTCACTGCATCCCATTTCCCTCAGTCACTGCATCCCATGTCCCTCAGTCACTGCATCCCATGTCCCTCAGTCACTGCATCCCATGTCCCTCAGTCACTGCATCCCACTTCACTCAGTCACTGCATCCCATTTCACTCAGTCACTGCATCCCATTAACTTCAGTCGCAGGATCCCATTTCAAACAGACACTGCATCCCATTTCCGTCAGTCACTGCATCCCATTTCCCTCAGTCACTGCATCCCAGTTCACTCAGTCTTGGCATCTTATTTCCCACAGTCACCGCCTCTCCTTTCCCTCAGTCACTGCATCCCATGTCCCTCAGTCACTGCAACCCATGGTCCCTCAGTCACTCCTACCCAGTACCTCAGTCACTGCATCCCATTTCATTCAGTTACTGCGTCACATTTCCATCAGACACTGCAGCTCATGTCACTCTGTCACTGCATCCCATTTCCATCAGACACTGCATCTCATTTCACTCATTCACTGCATCCCATTTCACGCAGTCACTGCATCCCATTCCACTCAGTCAGTGCGTCACATTTCACTCAGGCACTGTATCCCATTTCCCTAAGTCACTGCACCCCAAGCCCGCACGGGCACTGCATCCCTATTAACTCAGTCACTCATTCCCAGTACCTCAGTCACTGCATCGCATTTCACTCAGTCACTGCATCCCATTTCACTCAGTCACTGCATCCATTTCCATCAGTCACTGCATCCCATGACCCTCAGTCACAGCATCCCATTTCCCACAGACACTGCATTTCCTTTCCCTAAGTCAGTGCATCTCATTTCCACCAGTCACTGCATCCCATTTCACACAGCCACTGCATCCCATTTCACACAGCCACTTCATCCCATTTCACTCAATGCTTCACATTACACTCAGTCAGAGCATCCCATTTCCATGCGTCACCGCGTCCCATTTCCACAGTCACTGCATCTCCTTTCCACAGTCACGGCAATCCCATTTCACTCAGTCACTGCATCCAATTTCAATCAGTAACTGCATCTCCTTTCCATCAGTCACTGCGTCCCATTTCACTCAGTCACTGCGTCCCATTTCCCACAGTCACTGCATCCCAATTCCCAGTCACTGCATCCCATTCCCCTCAGTCACTGCATCCCATTGTCCTCAGTCACTGCATCCCATTGCCCTCAGTCACTGCATCCCATTGTCCTCAGTCACGGCATCCCATTGCCCTCAGTCACTGCATCCCATTGCCCTCAGTCACTGCATCCCATTGCCCTCAGTCACTGCATCCCATTGCCCTCAGTCACTGCATCCCATTGTCCCCATTCACTGCATCCCATTGTCCTCATTCACTGCATCCCATTTCACTCAGTCACTGCATCCCATTTCACTCAGTCACTGCATCCCATTACCTTCAGTCGCAGGATCCCATTTCAAACAGACACTGCATCCCATTTCCGTCAGTCACTGCATCCCAGTTCACTCAGTCACTGCATCCCATTTCCCTCAGTCACTGCATCTCATTTCACTCAGTCACTGCAGCCCATTTCACTCAATCACTGCATCCCATTTCCAACAGTCACTGCAGCCCATTTCACTCAGTCACTGCATCCCATGTCCCACAGTCACTGCATCCCATTTTCATCAGTCACTGTTACCCGTATCTCTCAGACGCTGCATTCAATTTCCCACACTCACTGCATCCCATTCCCCTCAGTCACTGCATCCCATTACCCTGAGTCACAGTATGTCATTTCCCACAGTCACCGCCTCTCCTTTCCCTCAGTCACTGCATCCCATGTCCCTCAGTCACTGCAACCCATGGTCCCTCAGTCACTCCTACCCAGTACCTCAGTCACTGCATCCCATTTCATTCAGTTACTGCGTCACATTTCCATCAGACACTGCAGCTCATGTCACTCTGTCACTGCATCCCATTTCCATCAGACACTGCATCTCATTTCACTCATTCACTGCATCCCATTTCACGCAGTCACTGCATCCCATTCCACTCAGTCAGTGCGTCACATTTCACTCAGGCACTGTATCCCATTTCCCTAAGTCACTGCACCCCAAGCCCGCACGGGCACTGCATCCCTATTAACTCAGTCACTCATTCCCAGTACCTCAGTCACTGCAACCCATTTCACTCAGTCACTGCATCCATTTCCATCAGTCACTGCATCCCATGACCCTCAGTCGCAGCATCCCATTTCCCACAGAAACTGCATTTCCTTTCCCTAAGTCAGTGCATCTCATTTCCACCAGTCACTGCATCCCATTTCACACAGCCACTGCATCCCATTTCACACAGCCACTTCATCCCATTTCACTCAATGCTTCACTTTACACTCAGTCAGAGCATCCCATTTCCATGCGTCACCGCGTCCCATTTCCTCAGTCACTGCATCTCCTTTCCACAGTAACGGCAATCCCATTTCACTCAGTCACTGCATCCAATTTCAATCAGTAACTGCATCTCCTTTCCATCAGTCACTGCGTCCCATTTCCCATAGTCACTGCATCCCAATTCCCAGTCACTGCATCCCATTCCCCTCAGTCACTGCATCCCATTGTCCTCAGTCACTGCATCCCATTGCCCTCAGTCACTGCATCCCATTGTCCTCAGTCACTGCATCCCATTGTCCTCAGTCACTGCATCCCATTGTCCTCAGTCACTGCATCCCATTGCCCTCAGTCACTGCATCCCATTGCCCTCAGTCACTGCATCCCATTGCCCTCAGTCACTGCATCCCATTGTCCTCAGTCACTGCATCCCATTGTCCTCAGTCACTGCATCCCATTGTCCCCATTCACTGCATCCCATTGTCCTCATTCACTGCATCCCATTTCACTCAGTCACTGCATCCCATTACCCTCAGTTACTGCATCCCATTTCACTCAGTCACTGCATCCCATTTCACTCAGTCACTGCATCCCATTACCTTCAGTCGCAGGATCCCATTTCCAACAGACACTGCATACCATTTCCATCAGTCACTGCATCCCAGTTCACTCAGTCTCGGCATCTCATTTCCCTCAGTCACTGCATCCCACTTCACTCAGGCACTGCATCCCAATAACTTCAGTCGCAGGATCCCATTTCATCAGTCACTGCATCCCATTGTCCCCATTCACTGCATCCCAATGTCCCCATTCACTGTATCCCATTGTCCTCATTCACTGCATCCCATTGCACTCAGTCACTGCATCCCATTACCCTCAGTCACTGCATCCCATTACCCTCAGTCACTGCATCACATTTCACTCAGTCACTGCATCCCATTTCCCTCAGTCACTGCATCCCACTTCACTCAATCACTGCAGCCCATTTCACTCATTAACTGCATCCTTTTTCACTCTGACGCTGCGTCCCATTTCCCTCAGTCACTGCATCCCATTACCGTCCGTCACGCCATCCTATTACTGTCAGTCACTGCATCCCATTTTGATCAGTCACTGCATCCCATTACACTCAGTCACTGCATCCATTTGACACAGTCACTGCATCCCATTTCCACCAATTCCTGCATCCCATTTCACTCAGCCACTGCATCCCATTTCACTCAGCCACTGCATCCCATTTCACTCGGCCACCGCATCCTAGATCACACAGTCACTGCATTACAGTTCACACAGACACTGCAGCCCATTTCACACAGTCACTGCATCCCATTTCACCGAGTCACTGCATCCCATTTCACTCAGTCACTGCATCTCATTCCCCTCAGTCACTGCATCCCATTACCCTGAGTCACAGTATCCCATTTCCCACAGACACTGCATCTCCTTCCCCTCAGTCACTGCATCTCCTTTCCCTCAGTCACGGCATCTCCTTGCCCTCAGTCACAGCATCCCATTTCACTCAGTCACTGCATCCCATTTCACTCAGTTACTGGATCCCATTTAACGGAGGCAGTAAATCCCATTCAATTGAGACAGTGCATCCATTTCCCTCAGTCACTGCAGCCCATTTCACTCAGTCACTGCAACCCATTTCGCACAGTCACTGCAGCCCACTTCACGCAGTCACTGCATCCCATTTAAGAGTCACTGCATCCCAAAACCGTCAGTCACAGCATCCCATTTCTCTCAGTCACAGCATGCCATTTTCCACGTTCACTGCATCTCCTTTCCCTCAGTCTCTGCATCCCATTAACCTCAGTCACAGCATCCCATTACCCTCAGTCACAGCATCCCATTTCACTCAGTCACTGCATTCCATCTCCCTCAGTCACTGCATCCCATTTCCCACATACACAGAATCACCTTTCCCTCAGTCACTGCCTCCCATTACCCTCAGTCACAGCATCCCATTTCACTCAGTCACAGCATCCCATCTCCATCAGTCACTGGATCCCATTTCCCACAGTCACTGCATCCCCCTTCCAACAGTCACTGTTTCCCGTATCTCACAGACGCTGCATTCAATTTCCCACACTCACTGCATCCCATTTCCCACAGTCAGAGCATCTCCTTTCCCTCAGTCTCTGCATCGCATTTCACTCAGTCGATGCATCCCATGTCGCTCAGTCACTGCATCCCATGTCCCTCAGTCACTGCATCCCACGTCCGTCATTCACTGCATCCGACATCCCTCAGTCACAGCATCCCATTTCCCTCAGTCACTGCATCCCACTTCCCACAGTCACTGCATCCCATTTCACTCATTCACTTCATCCCATTTCACGCAGTCACTGCATCCCATTTAAGGCGGTCACTGCTTCACATTTCACTCAGTCACTGCATCCCATTTCACTCAATCACTGCATCTCCTTCACCACAGTCACTGCATCCCATTTTCCTCAGTCACTGCACCTCATTTCACTCAGTCACTGCATCCCATTTCACTCAATCACTGCATCTCCTTCACCACAGTCACTGCATCCCATTTCCAACAGTCACTGCAGCCCAGTTCACTCAGTCACTGCATCGCATTTCACTCAGTCACTGCATCACATTTCACTCAGTCACTGCATCACATTTACCTCAATCACTGCATCCCATGTCCCACAGTCACTGCATCCCACTTCACTCAGTCACTGCATCCCACTTCCCTCAGTCACTGCATCCCATGTCCCTCAGTCACGGCATCCCATTGCCCTCAGTCGCTGCATCCCATTGTCCTCAGTCACTGCATCCCACTTCACTCAGTCACTGCATCCCATTTCACTCAGTCACTGCATCCCATTAACTTCAGTCGCAGGATCCCATTTCAAACAGACACTGCATCCCATTTCCGTCAGTCACTGCATCCCATTTCCCTCAGTCACTGCATCCCAGTTCACTCAGTCTTGGCATCTTATTTCCCTCAGTCACTGCATCCCATTTCCCTCAGTCACTGCATCGCATTTCACTCAGTCACTGCATCGCATTTCACTCAGTCACTGCATCCCCTTTCACTCAGTGACTGCAACACATTTCACTCACTGACTGCATCCCATTTCCCTCAGTCACTGCATCTCATTTCACTCAGTCACTGCATCCCATTTCACTCAATCACTGCATCCCATTTCCAACAGTCACTGCAGCCCATTTCACTCAGTCACTGCATCCCATTTCACTCAGTCACTGCATCACATTTCACTCAGTCACTGCATCCCATGTCCCACAGTCACTGCATCCCATTTTCATCAGTCACTTTTACCCGTATCTCTCAGACGCTGCATTCAATTTCCCACACTCACTGCATCCCATTCCCCTCAGTCACTGCATCCCATTACCCTGAGTCACAGTATGTCATTTCCCACAGTCACCGCCTCTCCTTTCCCTCAGTCACTGCATCCCATGTCCCTCAGTCACTGCAACCCATGGTCCCTCAGTCACTCCTACCCAGTACCTCAGTCACTGCATCCCATTTCATTCAGTTACTGCGTCACATTTCCATCAGACACTGCAGCTCATGTCACTCTGTCACTGCATCCCATTTCCATCAGACACTGCATCTCATTTCACTCATTCACTGCATCCCATTTCACGCAGTCACTGCATCCCATTCCACTCAGTCAGTGCGTCACATTTCACTCAGGCACTGTATCCCATTTCCCTAAGTCACTGCACCCCAAGCCCGCACGGGCACTGCATCCCTATTAACTCAGTCACTCCTTCCCAGTACCTCAGTCACTGCATCGCATTTCACTCAGTCACTGCATCCCATTTCACTCAGTCACTGCATCCATTTCCATCAGTCACTGCATTCCATGGCCCTCAGTCGCAGCATCCCATTTCCCACAGACACTGCATTTCCTTTCCCTAAGTCAGTGCATCTCATTTCCACCAGTCACTGCATCCCATTTCACACAGCCACTGCATCCCATTTCACACAGCCACTGCATCCCATTTCACTCAATGCTTCACTTTACACTCAGTCAGAGCATCCCATTTCCATGCGTCACCGCGTCCCATTTCCTCAGTCACTGCATCTCCTTTCCACAGTCACGGCAATCCCATTTCACTCAGTCACTGCATCCAATTTCAATCAGTAACTGCATCTCCTTTCCATCAGTCACTGCGTCCCATTTCCCATAGTCACTGCATCCCAATTCCCAGTCACTGCATCCCATTGCCCTCAGTCACGGCATCCCATTGTCCTCAGTCACTGCATCCCATTGCCCTCAGTCACTGCATCCCATTGCCCTCAGTCACTGCATCCCATTGCCCTCAGTCACTGCATCCCATTGCCCTCAGTCACTGCATCCCATTGCCCTCAGTCACTGCATCCCATTGCCCTCAGTCACTGCATCCCATTGCCCTCAGTCACTGCATCCCATTGCCCTCAGTCACTGCATCCCATTGCCCTCAGTCACTGCATCCCATTGCCCTCAGTCACTGCATCCCATTGTCCTCATTCACTGCATCCCATTTCACTCAGTCACTGCATCCCATTACCCTCAGTTACTGCATCCCATTTCACTCAGTCACTGCATCCCATTTCACTCAGTCACTGCATCCATTTTTCACTCAGTCACTGCATCCCATTACCTTCAGTCGCAGGATCCCATTTCAAACAGACACTGCATCCCATTTCCGTCAGTCACTGCATCCCATTTCCCTCAGTCACTGCATCCCAGTTCACTCAGTCACTGCATCCCAGTTCACTCAGTGACTGCAACACATTTCACTCACTGACTGCATCCCATTTCCCTCAGTCACTGCATCTCATTTCACTCAGTCACTGCATCCCATTTCACTCAGTCACTGCATCACATTTCACTCAGTCACTGCATCCCATGTCCCACAGTCACTGCATCCCATTTTCATCAGTCACTGTTACCCGTATCTCTCAGACGCTGCATTCAATTTCCCACACTCACTGCATCCCATTCCCCTCAGTCACTGCATCCCATTACCCTGAGTCACAGTATGTCATTTCCCACAGTCACCGCCTCTCCTTTCCCTCAGTCACTGCATCCCATGTCCCTCAGTCACTGCAACCCATGGTCCCTCAGTCACTCCTACCCAGTACCTCAGTCACTGCATCCCATTTCATTCAGTTACTGCGTCACATTTCCATCAGACACTGCAGCTCATGTCACTCTGTCACTGCATCCCATTTCCATCAGACACTGCATCTCATTTCACTCATTCACTGCATCCCATTTCACGCAGTCACTGCATCCCATTCCACTCAGTCAGTGCGTCACATTTCACTCAGGCACTGTATCCCATTTCCCTAAGTCACTGCACCCCAAGCCCGCACGGGCACTGCATCCCTATTAACTCAGTCACTCATTCCCAGTACCTCAGTCACTGCATCCCATTTCACTCAGTCACTGCATCCATTTCCATCAGTCACTGCATCCCATGACCCTCAGTCGCAGCATCCCATTTCCCACAGACACTGCATTTCCTTTCCCTAAGTCAGTGCATCTCATTTCCACCAGTCACTGCATCCCATTTCACACAGCCACTGCATCCCATTTCACACAGCCACTGCATCCCATTTCACTCAATGCTTCACTTTACACTCAGTCAGAGCATCCCATTTCCATGCGTCACCGCGTCCCATTTCCTCAGTCACTGCATCTCCTTTCCACAGTCACGGCAATCCCATTTCACTCAGTCACTGCATCCAATTTCAATCAGTAACTGCATCTCCTTTCCATCAGTCACTGCATCCCATTTCACACAGCCACTTCATCCCATTTCACTCAATGCTTCACTTTACACTCAGTCAGAGCATCCCATTTCCATGCGTCACCGCGTCCCATTTCCTCAGTCACTGCATCTCCTTTCCACAGTCACGGCAATCCCATTTCACTCATTCACTTCATCCCATTTCACGCAGTCACTGCATCCCATTTAAGGCGGTCACTGCTTCGCATTTCACTCAGTCACTGCATCCCATTTCACTCAATCACTGCATCTCCTTCACCACAGTCACTGCATCCCATTTTCCTCAGTCACTGCACCTCATTTCACTCAGTCACTGCATCCCATTTCACTCAATCACTGCATCTCCTTCACCACAGTCACTGCATCCCATTTCCAACAGTCACTGCAGCCCAGTTCACTCAGTCACGGCATCGCATTTCACTCAGTCACGGCATCACATTTCACTCAGTCACTGCATCACATTTACCTCAATCACTGCATCACATTTACCTCAATCACTGCATCCCATGTCCCACAGTCACTGCATCCCATTTCCATCAGTCACTGTTTCCCGTATCTCTCAGATGCTGTATTCAATTTCCCACACTCACTGCATCCCATTCCCCTCAGTCACTGCATCCCATTACCCTGAGTCACAGTCTGCCATTTCCCACAGTCACTGCATCTTCTTTCCCTCAGTCACTGCATCCCATTTCCATCAGTCACTGCATCCCATCTCCCTCAGTCACTGCACCCCATGTCCCTCAGTCACTGCACCCCATGTCCCTCAGTCACTGCATCGCATGTCCCTCAGTCACTGCATCCCATTGCCCTCAGTCGCTGCATCCCATTGTCCTCAGTCACTGCATCCCATTTCACTCAGTCACTGCATCCCATTTCACTCAGTCACTGCATCCCAGTTCACTCAGTCACTGCATCCCAGTTCACTCAGTCACTGCATCCCAGTTCACTCAGCCACTGTATCCCAGTTCACTCAGTCTTGGCATCTCATTTCCCTCAGTCACTGCATCCCATTTCCATCAGTCACTGCATCCCATCTCCCTCAGTCACAGCACCCCATGTCCCTCAGTCACTGCATCCCATGTCCCTCAGTCACTGCATCCCATGTCCCTCAGTCACTGCATCCCATTTCACTCAATCACTGCATCTCCTTCACCACAGTCACTGCATCCCATTTCCAACAGTCACTGCAGCCCATTTCACTCAGTCACTGCATCGCATTTCACTCAGTCACTGCATCACATTTCACTCAGTCACTGCATCACATTTCACACAATCACTGCATCCCATGTCCCACAGTCACTGCATCCCATTTTCATCAGTCACTGTTTCCCGTATTTCTCAGACGCTGCATTCAATTTCCCAAACTCACTGCATCCCATTCCCCTCAGTCACTGCATCCCATTTCCCTCAGTCACTGCATCCCATTTCACTCAGTGACTGCAACACATTTCACTCACTGACTGCATCCCATTTCGCTCAGTGACTGAATCACATTTCACTCAGTCACTGTATCCCATTTCAAACAGTCACTGCATTCAATATCATTCAGCCTCTGCATCACATTTAACTCAGTCACTGCATCCCATGTCCCTTACTCACTGAATCCCATTGCCCTCAGTCGCTACATCCCATTGTCCTCAGTCACTGCATCCCACTTCACTCAGTCACTGCATCCCATTCCCCTCAGTCACTGCATCCCATTCCCCTCAGTCACTGCATCCCATTGTCCTCAGTCACTGCATCCCATTGCCCTCAGTCACTGCATCCCATTGCCCTCAGTCACTGCATCCCATTGCCCTCAGTCACTGCATCCCATTGTCCTCATTCACTGCATACCATTTCACTCAGTCACTGCATCCCATTACCCTCAGTTACTGCATCCCATTTCACTCAGTCACTGCATCCCATTACCCTCAGTCACTGCATCCCATTACCTTCAGTCGCAGGATCCCATTTCCAACAGACACTGCATACCATGTCCATCAGTCACTGCATCCCATTTCCCTCAGTCACGGCATCCCATGTCCCTCAGTCACTGCATCCCACTTCACTCAGTCACTGCATCCCATTTCACTCAGTCACTGCATCCCATTAACTTCAGTCGCAGGATCCCATTTCAAACAGACACTGCATCCCATTTCCGTCAGTCACTGCATCCCATTTCCCTCAGTCACTGCGTACCATTTCCATCAGTCACTGCATCCCAGTTCACTCAGTCTTGGCATCTCATTTCCCTCAGTCACTGCATCCCATTTCCCTCAGTCACTGCATCCCATTTCCATCAGTCACTGCATCGCATTTCACTCAGTGACTGCAACATATTTCACTCACTGACTGCATCCCATTTCCCTCAGTCACTGCATCTCATTTCACTCAGTCACTGCATCCCATTTCACTCAATCACTGCATCCCATTTCCAACAGTCACTGCAGCCCATTTCACTCAGTCACTGCATCCCATTTCCAACAGTCACTGCATCACATTTCACTCAGTCACTGCATCCCATGTCCCACAGTCACTGCATCCCATTTTCATCAGTCACTGTTACCCGTATCTCTCAGACGCTGCATTCAATTTCCCACACTCACTGCATCCCATTCCCCTCAGTCACTGCATCCCATTACCCTGAGTCACAGTATGTCATTTCCCACAGTCACTGCATCTCCTTTCCCTCAGTCACTGCATCCCATGTCCCTCAGTCACTGCATCCCATGGTCCCTCAGTCACTCCTTCCCAGTACCTCAGTCACTGCATCCCATTTCATTCAGTTACTGCGTCACATTTCCATCAGACACTGCAGCTCATGTCACTCATTCACTGCATCCCATTTCACGCAGTCACTGCATCCCATTCCACTCAGTCAGTGCGTCACATTTCACTCAGGCACTGTATCCCATTTCCCTAAGTCACTGCACCCCAAACCCGCACGGGCACTGCATCCCTATTAACTCAGTCACTCCTTCCCAGTACCTCAGTCACTGCATCGCATTTCACTCAGTCACTGCATCCCATTTCACTCAGTCACTGCATCCATTTCCATCAGTCACTGCATCCCATGACCCTCAGTCGCAGCATCCCATTTCCCACAGACACTGCATTTCCTTTCCCTAAGTCAGTGCATCTCATTTCCACCAGTCATTGCATCCCATTTCACACAGCCACTGCATCCCATTTCACACAGCCACTGCATCCCATTTCACACAGCCACTGCATCCCATTTCACACAGCCACTGCATCCCATTTCACACAGCCACTGCATCCCATTTCACTCAATGCTTCACTTTACACTCAGTCAGAGCATCCCTTTTTCATCCCTCACCGCGTCCCATTTCCTCAGTCACTCTATCTCCTTTCCACAGTCACGGCAATCCCATTTCACTCAGTCACTGCATCTCCTTTCCATCAGTCACTGCGTCCCATTTCACTCAGTCACTGCGTCCCATTTCCCATAGTCACTGCATCCCAATTCCCAGTCACTGCATCCCATTTCCCTCAGTCACTGCATCACATTTCCCTCAGTCACTGCATCCCATTCCCCTCAGTCACTGCATCCCATTGTCCTCAGTCACTGCATCCCATTGTCCTCAGTCACTGCATCCCATTGTCCTCATTCATGCATCCCATTTCACTCAGTCACTGCATCCCACTTCACTCAGTCACTGCATCCCATTTCACTCAGTCACTGCATCCCATTAACTTCAGTCGCAGGATCCCATTTCAAACAGACACTGCATCCCATTTCCGTCAGTCACTGCATCCCACTTCACTCAATCACTGCAGCCCATTTCACTCATTAACTGCATCCTTTTTCACTCTGACGCAGCGTCCCGTTTCCCTCAGTCACTGCATCCCATTACCGTCCGTCACGCCATCCTATTACTGTCAGTCACTGCATCCCATTTTGATCAGTCACTGCATCCCATTACACTTCGTCACTGCATCCATTTGACACAGTCACTGCATCCCATTTCCACCAATTCCTGCATCCCATTTCACTCAGCCACTGCATCCCATTTCACTCAGCCACTGCATCCCATTTCACTCGGCCACCGCATCCTAGATCACACAGTCACTGCATTACAGTTCACACAGACACTGCTGCCCATTTCACACAGTCACTGCATCCCATTTCACCGAGTCACTGCATCCCATTTCACTCAGTCACTGCATCTCAATCCCCTCAGTCACTGCATCCCATTACCCTGAGTCACAGTATCCCATTTCCCACAGACACTGCATCTCCTTTCCCTCAGTCACTGCATCTCCTTTCCCTCAGTCACGGCATCTCCTTTCCCTCAGTCACAGCATCCCATTTCACTCAGTCACTGCATCCCATTTCACTCAGTTACTGGATCCCATTTAACGGAGGCAGTAAATCCCATTCAATTGAGACAGTGCATCCATTTCCCTCAGTCACTGCAGCCCACTTCACGCAGTCACTGCATCCCATTTAAGAGTCACTGCATCCCAAAACCGTCAGTCACAGCATCCCATTTCTCTCAGTCACAGCATGCCATTTTCCACGTTCACTGCATCTCCTTTCCCTCAGTCTCTGCATCCCATTAACCTCAGTCACAGCATCCCATTAACCTCAGTCACAGCATCCCATTTCACTCAGTCACTGCATTCCATCTCCCTCAGTCACTGCATCCCATTTCCCACATACACAGAATCACCTTTCCCTCAGTCACAGCCTCCCATTACCCTCAGTCACAGCATCCCATTTCACTCAGTCACAGCATCCCATCTCCATCAGTCACTGGATCCCATTTCCCACAGTCACTGCATCCCACTTCCAACAGTCACTGTTTCCCGTATCTCACAGACGCTGCATTCAATTTCCCACACTCACTGCATCCCATTTCCCACAGTCAGAGCATCTCCTTTCCCTCAGTCTCTGCATCGGATTTCACTCAGTCGATGCATCCCATGTCGCTCAGTCACTGCATCCCATGTCCCTCAGTCACTGCATCCCACGTCCGTCATTCACTGCATCCGACATCCCTCAGTCACAGCATCCCATTTCCCTCAGTCACTGCATCCCACGTCCCACAGTCACTGCATCCCATTTCACTCATTCACTTCATCCCATTTCACGCAGTCACTGCATCCCATTTAAGGCGGTCACTGCTTCGCATTTCACTCAGTCACTGCATCCCATTTCACTCAATCACTGCATCTCCTTCACCACAGTCACTGCATCCCATTTTCCTCAGTCACTGCACCTCATTTCACTCAGTCACTGCATCCCATTTCACTCAATCACTGCATCTCCTTCACCACAGTCACTGCATCCCATTTCCAACAGTCACTGCAGCCCAGTTCACTCAGTCACTGCATCGCATTTCACTCAGTCACTGCATCACATTTCACTCAGTCACTGCATCACATTTACCTCAATCACTGCATCCCATGTCCCACAGTCACTGCATCCCATTTCCATCAGTCACTGTTTCCCATATCCGTCAGATGCTGTATTCAATTTCCCACACTCACTGCATCCCATTCCCCTCAGTCACTGCATCCCATTACCCTGAGTCACAGTCTGCCATTTCCCACAGTCACTGCATCTTCTTTCCCTCAGTCACTGCATCCCATTTCCATCAGTCACTGCATCGCATCTCCCTCAGTCACTGCACCCCATGTCCCTCAGTCACTGCACCCCATGTCCCTCAGTCACTGCATCGCATGTCCCTCAGTCACTGCATCGCATGTCCCTCAGTCACTGCATCCCATTGCCCTCAGTCGCTGCATCCCATTGTCCTCAGTCACTGCATCCCATTTCACTCAGTCACTGCATCCCAGTTCACTCAGTCACTGTATCCCAGTTCACTCAGTCTTGGCATCCCATTTCCATCAGTCACTGCATCCCATCTCCCTCAGTCACTGCACCCCATGTCCCTCAGTCACTGCACCCCATGTCCCTCAGTCACTGCACCCCATGTCCCTCAGTCACTGCACCCCATGTCCCTCAGTCACTGCATCCCATGTCCCTCAGTCACTGCATCCCATTTCACTCAATCACTGCATCTCCTTCACCACAGTCACTGCATCCCATTTCCAACAGTCACTGCAGCCCATTTCACTCAGTCACTGCATCGCATTTCACTCAGTCACTGCATCACATTTCACTCAGTCACTGCATCACATTCCCCACAATCACTGCATCCCATTTCACTCAGTGACTGCAAAACATTTCACTCACTGTCTGCATCCCATTTCACTAAGTGACTGAATCACATTTCACTCAGTCACTGCATCCCATTTCAAACAGTCACTGCATTCAATATCATTCAGCCTCTGCATCACATTTAACTCAGTCACTGCATCCCATGTCCCTCACTCACTGCATCTCATTGCCCTCAGTCACTGCATCCCACTTCACTCAGTCACTGCATCCCATTTCCCTCAGTCACTGCATCCCATTTCCCTCAGTCACTGCATCCCATTGCCCTCAGTCACTGCATCCCATTGCCCTCAGTCACTGCATCCCATTGCCCTCAGTCACTGCATCCCATTGCCCTCAGTCACTGCATCCCATTGCCCTCAGTCACCGCATCCCATTGTCCTCATTCACTGCACACCATTTCACTCAGTCACTGCATCCCATTACCCTCAGTTCCTGCATCCCATTTCACTCAGTCACTGCATCCCATTACCCTCAGTCACTGCATCCCATTACCTTCAGTCGCAGGATCCCATTTCCAACAGACACTGCATACCATTTCCATCAGTCACTGCATCCCATTTCCCTCAGTCACTGCATCCCATGTCCCTCAGTCACTGCATCCCATGTCCCTCAGTCACTGCATCCCATGTCCCTCAGTCACTGCATCCCATGTCCCTCAGTCACTGCATCCCATTGCCCTCAGTCGCTGCATCCCATTGTCCTCAGTCACTGCATCCCACTTCACTCAGTCACTGCATCCCATTTCACTCAGTCACTGCATCCCATTAACTTCAGTCGCAGGATCCCATTTCAAACAGACACTGCATCCCATTTCCGTCAGTCACTGCATCCCATTTCCCTCAGTCACTGCGTACCATTTCCATCAGTCACTGCATCCCAGTTCACTCAGTCTTGGCATCTCATTTCCCTCAGTCACTGCATCCCATTTCCCTCAGTCACTGCATCTCATTTCACTCAGTCACTGCATCCCATTTCACTCAATCACTGCATCCCATTTCCAACAGTCACTGCAGCCCATTTCACTCAGTCACTGTATCCCATTTCCAACAGTCACTGCATCACATTTCACTCAGTCACTGCATCCCATGTCCCACAGTCACTGCATCCCATTTTCATCAGTCACTGTTACCCGTATCTCTCAGACGCTGCATTCAATTTCCCACACTCACTGCATCCCATTCCCCTCAGTCACTGCATCCCATTACCCTGAGTCACAGTATGTCATTTCCCACAGTCACTGCATCTCCTTTCCCTCAGTCACTGCATCCCATGTCCCTCAGTCACTGCATCCCATGGTCCCTCAGTCACTCCTACCCAGTACCTCAGTCACTGCATCCCATTTCATTCAGTTACTGCGTCACATTTCCATCAGACACTGCAGCTCATGTCACTCATTCACTGCATCCCATTTCACGCAGTCACTGCATCCCATTCCACTCAGTCAGTGCGTCACATTTCACTCAGGCACTGTATCCCATTTCCCTAAGTCACTGCACCCCAAGCCCGCACGGGCACTGCATCCCTATTAACTCAGTCACTCCTTCCCAGTACCTCAGTCACTGCATCGCATTTCACTCAGTCACTGCATCTCATTTCACTCAGTCACTGCATCCATTTCCATCAGTCACTGCATCCCATGACCCTCAGTCGCAGCATCCCATTTCCCAGAGACACTGCATTTCCTTTCCCCAAGTCAGTGCATCTCATTTCCACCAGTCACTGCATCCCATTTCACACAGCCACTGCATCCCATTTCACACAGCCACTGCATCCCATTTCACTCAATGCTTCACTTTACACTCAGTCAGAGCATCCCTTTTCCATCCCTCACCGCGTCCCATTTCCTCAGTCGCTGTATCTCCTTTCCACAGTCACGGCAATCCCATTTCACTCAGTCACTGCATCGCATTTCAATCAGTCACTGCATCTCCTTTCCATCAGTCACTGCATCTCCTTTCCATCAGTCACTGCGTCCCATTTCACTCAGTCACTGCGTCCCATTTCCCATAGTCACTGCATCCCATTTCCGTCAGTCACTGCATCACATTTCCCTCAGTCACTGCATCACATTTCCCTCAGCCACTGCATCACATTTCCCTCAGTCACTGCATCACATTTCCCTCAGTCACTGCATCCCATTGTCCTCAGTCACTGCATCCCATTGTCCTCAGTCACTGCATCCCATTGTCCTCATTCACTGCATCCCATTTCACTCAGTCACTGCATCCCATTACCCTCAGTTACTGCATCCCATTGTCCTCAGTCACTGCATCCCATTACCCTCAGTCACTGCATCCCACTTCACTCAGTCACTGCATCCCATTTCACTCAGTCACTGCATCCCATTAACTTCAGTCGCAGGATCCCATTTCAAACAGACACTGCATCTCATTTCCCTCAGTCACTGCATCCCATTTCCCTCAGTCACTGCATCCCATTTCCCACAGTCACTGCATCCCATTTCCACCAATTACTGCATCCCATTTCACTCAGCCACTGCATCCCATTTCACTCGGCCACCGCATCCTAGATCACACAGTCACTGCATTACAGTTCAAACAGACACTGCAGCCCATTTCCCACAGTCACTGCATCCCATTTCACCGAGTCACTGCATCCAAATTCACTCAGTCACTGCATCTCATTCCCCTCAGTCATTGCATCCCATTACCCTGAGTCACAGTATCCCATTTCCCACAGACACTGCATCTCCTTTCCCTCAGTCACTGCACCTCCTTTCCCTCAGTCACGGCCTCTCCTTTCCCTCAGTCACAGCATCCCATTTCACTCAGTCACTGCATACCATCTCCCTCAGTCACTGCACCCCATGTCCCACAGTCACTGCATCCCATTTTCATCAGTCACTGTTACCCCTATCTCTCAGACGCTGCATTCAATTTCCCACATTCACTGCATCCCATTCCCCTCAGTCACTGCATCCCATTACCCTGAGTCACAGTATGTCATTTTCCACAGTCACTGCATCTCTTTTCCCTCAGTCTCTGCATCCCATGGTCCCTCAGTCACTTCTTCCCAGTACCTCAGTCACTGCATCGCATTTCACTCAGTCATTGCATCCCATTTCACTCAGTCACTGCATCCATTTCCACCAGTCACTGCATCCCATTACCCTCAGTCGCAGCATCCCATTTCCCACAGATACTGCATTTCCTTTCCCGAAGTCAGTGCATCTCATTTCCACCAGTCACTGCATCCCATTTCACGCAGCCACTGCATCCCATTTCACTCAATGCTTCACTTTACACTCAGTCAGAGCATCCCATTTCCATCCCTCACCGCGTCCCATTTCCTCAGTCACTGCATCTCCTTTCCACAGTCACGGCAATCCCATTTCACTCAGTCACTGCATCCCATTTCAATCAGTCACTGCATCTCCTTTCCATCAGTCACTGCGTCCCATTTCACTCAGTCACTGCGTCCCATTTCCCATAGTCACTGCATCACATTTCTCTCAGTCACTGCATCCCATTGTCCTCCGTCACTGCATCCCATTGTCCTCAGTCACTGCATCCCATTTCCCAGTCACTGCATCCCATTTCCCTCAGTCACTGCATCCCATTTCCCTCAGTCACTGCATCACATTACCCTCAGTCACTGCATCCCATTGTCCTCAGTCACTGCATCCCATTACCCTCAGTCACTGCATCCCACTTCACTCAGTCACTGCATCCCACTTCACTCAGTCACTGCATCCCATTTCACTCAGTCACTGCATCCCATTTCACTCAGTCACTGCATCCCATTTCACTCAGTCACTGCATCCCATTAACTTCAGTCGCAGGATCCCATTTCAAACGGACACTGCATCTCATTTCCCTCAGTCACTGCATCCCATTTCCCTCAGTCACTGCATCCCATTTCCCTCAGTCACTGCAAACCATTTCACTCAGTGACTGAATCAGATTTCACTCAGTCACTGCATCCCATTTCATCCAGCCTCTGCATCACATTTAACTCAGTCACTGCATCCCATTTCCCTCAGTCACTGCATCCCACTTCACTCAATCACTGCAGGCCATTTCTCTCATTGACTGCATCCTATTTCACTCTGACACTGCGTCCCGTTTCCCTCAGTCACTGCATCCCATTACCGTCCGTCACGCCATCCTATTACTGTCAGTCACTGCATCCCATTTTGATCAGTCACTGCATCCCATTACACTCAGTCACTGCATCCATTTGACACAATCTCTGTATCCCATTTCCCTCAGTCACTGCATCCCATTTCGCTCAGTCACTGCATCCCATTTCGCTCAGTCACTGCATCCCATTTCACTCAGTGACTGCATCCCATTTCAAGCAGTCACTGCATCCCATTTCATCCAGCCTCTGCATCACATTTAACTCAGTCACTGTATCCCATTTCCTTCAGTCACTGCATCCCATTTCCCTCAGTCACTGCATCCCATTTTGATCAGTCACTGCATCCCATTGCACTCAGTCACTGCATCCATTTGACACAGTCACAGCATCCCATTTCACTCAGTCACTGCATTCCATCTCCCTCAGTCACTGCATCCCATTTCCCACATACACGGAATCACCTTTCCCTCAGTCACTGCCTCCCATTACCCTCAGTCACAGCATCCCATTTCACTCAGTCACAGCATCCCATCTCCATCAGTCACTGCAACCCAGTTCACACATTCACTGCAGCCCATTTCACTCAGTCACTGCATCCCATTTCACTCAGTCACTGCATCCCATTTCACTCAGTCACTGCATCCCATTACCCTCAGTTACTGCATCCCATTTCACTCAGTCACTGCATCCCATTACCCTCAGTCACTGCATCCCATTACCCTCAGTCACTGCATCTCATTTCCCTCAGTCACTGCATCGCATTCCCCTCAGGCACAACATGCAATTTCCCACAGTCACCGCATCTCCTTTCCTCCATTACTGCATCCCAATTCACTCAGTAAGGGCAGCGCATTTCACTCATTCACTGCACCCCTTTTCCCACAGTCAGTGCATCTCCTTTCCTCATTACCGTCAGTCACTGCATCCATTTGACACAGTCACTGTATCCCATTTCCCTCAGTCACTGCATCCCATTTCACTCAGCCACTGCATCCCATTTCACTCAGCCACTGCATCCCATTTCTCTCGGCCACCGCATCCTAGATCACACAGTCACTGCATTACAGTTCAAACAGACACTGCAGCCCATTTCACACAGTCACTGCATCCCATTTCACCGAGTCACTGCATCCCATTTCACTCAGTCACTGCATCTCATTCCCCTCAGTCATTGCATCCCATTACCCTGAGTCACAGTATCCCATTTCCCACAGACACTGCATCTCCTTTCCCTCAGTCACGGCATCTACTTTCCCTCAGTCACAGCATCCCATTTCACTCAGTCACTGCATCCCATTTAACGGAGACAGTAAATCCCATTCAATTGAGACAGTGCATCCATTTCCCTCAGTCACTGCAGCCCATTTCACTCAGTCACTGCAACCCATTTCCACAGTCACTGCATCTCCGTTCCCTCAGTCACAGCATCCCATTTCCATGAGTCACTGTATCGCATTCCCCTCAGTCACTGCATCGCATTCCCCTCAGACACAACATGCTATTTCCCACAGTCACCGCATCTCCTTTCCTCCGTTACTGCATCCCATTTCACTCAGTAAGGGCAGCGCATTTCACTCATTCACTGCACCCCTTTTCCCACAGTCAGTGCATCTCCTTTCCTCAGTCACTGCATCCCATTTCACTCAGTCACTGCAACCCATTTCGCACAGTCACTGCAGCCCACTTCACGCAGTCACTGCATCCCATTTAAGAGTCACTGCATCCCATTACCGTCAGTCACTGCATCCCATTTCACTCAGTCACAGCATGCCATTTCCCACTGTCACTGCATCCCATTACCCTCAGTCACTGCATCCCATTACCCTCAGTCACTGCATCCCATTACCCTCAGTCACTGCATCTCATTTCCCTCAGTCACCTCATCTCCTTTCCGTCAGTCACCTCATCTCCTTTCCCTCAGTCACTGCATCCCATCTCCCTCAGTCACTGCATCCCATCTCACTGAGTCACTGCATCCGATTTCACTCAGTCAGTGCGTCACATTTCACTCAGGCACTGTATCCCATTTCCCTCAGTCACTGCATCCCAAGCCCGCACGGGCACTGCATCCCTATTAACTCAGTCACTTCTTCCCAGTACCTCAGTCACTGCATCGCATTTCACTCAGTCATTGCATCCCATTTCACTCAGTCACTGCATCCATTTCCACCAGTCACTGCATCCCACTACCCTCAGTCGCAGCATCCCATTTCCCACAGATACTGCATTTCCTTTCCCGAAGTCAGTGCATCTCATTTCCACCAGTCACTGCATCCCATTTCACGCAGCCACTGCATCCCATTTCACTCAATGCTTCACTTTACACTCAGTCAGAGCATCCCATTTCCATCCCTCACCGCGTCCCATTTCCTCAGTCACTGCATCTCCTTTCTACTGTCACGGCAATCCCATTTCACTCAGTCACTGCATCCCATTTCAATCAGTCACTGCATCACATTTCTCTCAGTCACTGCATCCCATTGTCCTCAGTCACTGCATCCCATTGTCCTCATTCACTGCATCCCATTACCCTCAGTTACTGCATCCCATTTCCCTCAGTCACTGCATCTCATTTCACTCAGTCACTGCATCCCATTTCACTCAATCACTGCATCCCATTTCCAACAGTCACTGCAGCCCATTTCACTCAGTCACTGCATCCCATTTCCAACAGTCACTGCATCACATTTCACTCAGTCACTGCATCCCATGTCCCACAGTCACTGCATCCCATTTTCATCAGTCACTGTTACCCGTATCTCTCAGACGCTGCATTCAATTTCCCACACTCACTGCATCCCATTCCCCTCAGTCACTGCATCCCATTACCCTGAGTCACAGTATGTCATTTCCCACAGTCACTGCATCTCCTTTCCCTCAGTCACTGCATCCCATGTCCCTCAGTCACTGCATCCCATGGTCCCTCAGTCACTCCTTCCCAGTACCTCAGTCACTGCATCCCATTTCATTCAGTTACTGCGTCACATTTCCATCAGACACTGCAGCTCATGTCACTCATTCACTGCATCCCATTTCACGCAGTCACTGCATCCCATTCCACTCAGTCAGTGCGTCACATTTCACTCAGGCACTGTATCCCATTTCCCTAAGTCACTGCACCCCAAACCCGCACGGGCACTGCATCCCTATTAACTCAGTCACTCCTTCCCAGTACCTCAGTCACTGCATCGCATTTCACTCAGTCACTGCATCCCATTTCACTCAGTCACTGCATCCATTTCCATCAGTCACTGCATCCCATGACCCTCAGTCGCAGCATCCCATTTCCCACAGACACTGCATTTCCTTTCCCTAAGTCAGTGCATCTCATTTCCACCAGTCATTGCATCCCATTTCACACAGCCACTGCATCCCATTTCACACAGCCACTGCATCCCATTTCACACAGCCACTGCATCCCATTTCACACAGCCACTGCATCCCATTTCACACAGCCACTGCATCCCATTTCACTCAATGCTTCACTTTACACTCAGTCAGAGCATCCCTTTTTCATCCCTCACCGCGTCCCATTTCCTCAGTCACTCTATCTCCTTTCCACAGTCACGGCAATCCCATTTCACTCAGTCACTGCATCTCCTTTCCATCAGTCACTGCGTCCCATTTCACTCAGTCACTGCGTCCCATTTCCCATAGTCACTGCATCCCAATTCCCAGTCACTGCATCCCATTTCCCTCAGTCACTGCATCACATTTCCCTCAGTCACTGCATCCCATTCCCCTCAGTCACTGCATCCCATTGTCCTCAGTCACTGCATCCCATTGTCCTCAGTCACTGCATCCCATTGTCCTCATTCATGCATCCCATTTCACTCAGTCACTGCATCCCACTTCACTCAGTCACTGCATCCCATTTCACTCAGTCACTGCATCCCATTAACTTCAGTCGCAGGATCCCATTTCAAACAGACACTGCATCCCATTTCCGTCAGTCACTGCATCCCACTTCACTCAATCACTGCAGCCCATTTCACTCATTAACTGCATCCTTTTTCACTCTGACGCAGCGTCCCGTTTCCCTCAGTCACTGCATCCCATTACCGTCCGTCACGCCATCCTATTACTGTCAGTCACTGCATCCCATTTTGATCAGTCACTGCATCCCATTACACTTCGTCACTGCATCCATTTGACACAGTCACTGCATCCCATTTCCACCAATTCCTGCATCCCATTTCACTCAGCCACTGCATCCCATTTCACTCAGCCACTGCATCCCATTTCACTCGGCCACCGCATCCTAGATCACACAGTCACTGCATTACAGTTCACACAGACACTGCTGCCCATTTCACACAGTCACTGCATCCCATTTCACCGAGTCACTGCATCCCATTTCACTCAGTCACTGCATCTCAATCCCCTCAGTCACTGCATCCCATTACCCTGAGTCACAGTATCCCATTTCCCACAGACACTGCATCTCCTTTCCCTCAGTCACTGCATCTCCTTTCCCTCAGTCACGGCATCTCCTTTCCCTCAGTCACAGCATCCCATTTCACTCAGTCACTGCATCCCATTTCACTCAGTTACTGGATCCCATTTAACGGAGGCAGTAAATCCCATTCAATTGAGACAGTGCATCCATTTCCCTCAGTCACTGCAGCCCACTTCACGCAGTCACTGCATCCCATTTAAGAGTCACTGCATCCCAAAACCGTCAGTCACAGCATCCCATTTCTCTCAGTCACAGCATGCCATTTTCCACGTTCACTGCATCTCCTTTCCCTCAGTCTCTGCATCCCATTAACCTCAGTCACAGCATCCCATTAACCTCAGTCACAGCATCCCATTTCACTCAGTCACTGCATTCCATCTCCCTCAGTCACTGCATCCCATTTCCCACATACACAGAATCACCTTTCCCTCAGTCACAGCCTCCCATTACCCTCAGTCACAGCATCCCATTTCACTCAGTCACAGCATCCCATCTCCATCAGTCACTGGATCCCATTTCCCACAGTCACTGCATCCCACTTCCAACAGTCACTGTTTCCCGTATCTCACAGACGCTGCATTCAATTTCCCACACTCACTGCATCCCATTTCCCACAGTCAGAGCATCTCCTTTCCCTCAGTCTCTGCATCGGATTTCACTCAGTCGATGCATCCCATGTCGCTCAGTCACTGCATCCCATGTCCCTCAGTCACTGCATCCCACGTCCGTCATTCACTGCATCCGACATCCCTCAGTCACAGCATCCCATTTCCCTCAGTCACTGCATCCCACGTCCCACAGTCACTGCATCCCATTTCACTCATTCACTTCATCCCATTTCACGCAGTCACTGCATCCCATTTAAGGCGGTCACTGCTTCGCATTTCACTCAGTCACTGCATCCCATTTCACTCAATCACTGCATCTCCTTCACCACAGTCACTGCATCCCATTTTCCTCAGTCACTGCACCTCATTTCACTCAGTCACTGCATCCCATTTCACTCAATCACTGCATCTCCTTCACCACAGTCACTGCATCCCATTTCCAACAGTCACTGCAGCCCAGTTCACTCAGTCACTGCATCGCATTTCACTCAGTCACTGCATCACATTTCACTCAGTCACTGCATCACATTTACCTCAATCACTGCATCCCATGTCCCACAGTCACTGCATCCCATTTCCATCAGTCACTGTTTCCCATATCCGTCAGATGCTGTATTCAATTTCCCACACTCACTGCATCCCATTCCCCTCAGTCACTGCATCCCATTACCCTGAGTCACAGTCTGCCATTTCCCACAGTCACTGCATCTTCTTTCCCTCAGTCACTGCATCCCATTTCCATCAGTCACTGCATCGCATCTCCCTCAGTCACTGCACCCCATGTCCCTCAGTCACTGCACCCCATGTCCCTCAGTCACTGCATCGCATGTCCCTCAGTCACTGCATCGCATGTCCCTCAGTCACTGCATCCCATTGCCCTCAGTCGCTGCATCCCATTGTCCTCAGTCACTGCATCCCATTTCACTCAGTCACTGCATCCCAGTTCACTCAGTCACTGTATCCCAGTTCACTCAGTCTTGGCATCCCATTTCCATCAGTCACTGCATCCCATCTCCCTCAGTCACTGCACCCCATGTCCCTCAGTCACTGCACCCCATGTCCCTCAGTCACTGCACCCCATGTCCCTCAGTCACTGCATCCCATGTCCCTCAGTCACTGCATCCCATTTCACTCAATCACTGCATCTCCTTCACCACAGTCACTGCATCCCATTTCCAACAGTCACTGCAGCCCATTTCACTCAGTCACTGCATCGCATTTCACTCAGTCACTGCATCACATTTCACTCAGTCACTGCATCACATTCCCCACAATCACTGCATCCCATTTCACTCAGTGACTGCAAAACATTTCACTCACTGTCTGCATCCCATTTCACTAAGTGACTGAATCACATTTCACTCAGTCACTGCATCCCATTTCAAACAGTCACTGCATTCAATATCATTCAGCCTCTGCATCACATTTAACTCAGTCACTGCATCCCATGTCCCTCACTCACTGCATCTCATTGCCCTCAGTCACTGCATCCCACTTCACTCAGTCACTGCATCCCATTTCCCTCAGTCACTGCATCCCATTTCCCTCAGTCACTGCATCCCATTGCCCTCAGTCACTGCATCCCATTGCCCTCAGTCACTGCATCCCATTGCCCTCAGTCACTGCATCCCATTGCCCTCAGTCACCGCATCCCATTGTCCTCATTCACTGCACACCATTTCACTCAGTCACTGCATCCCATTACCCTCAGTTCCTGCATCCCATTTCACTCAGTCACTGCATCCCATTACCCTCAGTCACTGCATCCCATTACCTTCAGTCGCAGGATCCCATTTCCAACAGACACTGCATACCATTTCCATCAGTCACTGCATCCCATTTCCCTCAGTCACTGCATCCCATGTCCCTCAGTCACTGCATCCCATGTCCCTCAGTCACTGCATCCCATGTCCCTCAGTCACTGCATCCCATGTCCCTCAGTCACTGCATCCCATTGCCCTCAGTCGCTGCATCCCATTGTCCTCAGTCACTGCATCCCACTTCACTCAGTCACTGCATCCCATTTCACTCAGTCACTGCATCCCATTAACTTCAGTCGCAGGATCCCATTTCAAACAGACACTGCATCCCATTTCCGTCAGTCACTGCATCCCATTTCCCTCAGTCACTGCGTACCATTTCCATCAGTCACTGCATCCCAGTTCACTCAGTCTTGGCATCTCATTTCCCTCAGTCACTGCATCCCATTTCCCTCAGTCACTGCATCTCATTTCACTCAGTCACTGCATCCCATTTCACTCAATCACTGCATCCCATTTCCAACAGTCACTGCAGCCCATTTCACTCAGTCACTGCATCCCATTTCCAACAGTCACTGCATCACATTTCACTCAGTCACTGCATCCCATGTCCCACAGTCACTGCATCCCATTTTCATCAGTCACTGTTACCCGTATCTCTCAGACGCTGCATTCAATTTCCCACACTCACTGCATCCCATTCCCCTCAGTCACTGCATCCCATTACCCTGAGTCACAGTATGTCATTTCCCACAGTCACTGCATCTCCTTTCCCTCAGTCACTGCATCCCATGTCCCTCAGTCACTGCATCCCATGGTCCCTCAGTCACTCCTACCCAGTACCTCAGTCACTGCATCCCATTTCATTCAGTTACTGCGTCACATTTCCATCAGACACTGCAGCTCATGTCACTCATTCACTGCATCCCATTTCACGCAGTCACTGCATCCCATTCCACTCAGTCAGTGCGTCACATTTCACTCAGGCACTGTATCCCATTTCCCTAAGTCACTGCACCCCAAGCCCGCACGGGCACTGCATCCCTATTAACTCAGTCACTCCTTCCCAGTACCTCAGTCACTGCATCGCATTTCACTCAGTCACTGCATCTCATTTCACTCAGTCACTGCATCCATTTCCATCAGTCACTGCATCCCATGACCCTCAGTCGCAGCATCCCATTTCCCAGAGACACTGCATTTCCTTTCCCCAAGTCAGTGCATCTCATTTCCACCAGTCACTGCATCCCATTTCACACAGCCACTGCATCCCATTTCACACAGCCACTGCATCCCATTTCACTCAATGCTTCACTTTACACTCAGTCAGAGCATCCCTTTTCCATCCCTCACCGCGTCCCATTTCCTCAGTCGCTGTATCTCCTTTCCACAGTCACGGCAATCCCATTTCACTCAGTCACTGCATCGCATTTCAATCAGTCACTGCATCTCCTTTCCATCAGTCACTGCATCTCCTTTCCATCAGTCACTGCGTCCCATTTCACTCAGTCACTGCGTCCCATTTCCCATAGTCACTGCATCCCATTTCCGTCAGTCACTGCATCACATTTCCCTCAGTCACTGCATCACATTTCCCTCAGCCACTGCATCACATTTCCCTCAGTCACTGCATCACATTTCCCTCAGTCACTGCATCCCATTGTCCTCAGTCACTGCATCCCATTGTCCTCAGTCACTGCATCCCATTGTCCTCATTCACTGCATCCCATTTCACTCAGTCACTGCATCCCATTACCCTCAGTTACTGCATCCCATTGTCCTCAGTCACTGCATCCCATTACCCTCAGTCACTGCATCCCACTTCACTCAGTCACTGCATCCCATTTCACTCAGTCACTGCATCCCATTAACTTCAGTCGCAGGATCCCATTTCAAACAGACACTGCATCTCATTTCCCTCAGTCACTGCATCCCATTTCCCTCAGTCACTGCATCCCATTTCCCACAGTCACTGCATCCCATTTCCACCAATTACTGCATCCCATTTCACTCAGCCACTGCATCCCATTTCACTCGGCCACCGCATCCTAGATCACACAGTCACTGCATTACAGTTCAAACAGACACTGCAGCCCATTTCCCACAGTCACTGCATCCCATTTCACCGAGTCACTGCATCCAAATTCACTCAGTCACTGCATCTCATTCCCCTCAGTCATTGCATCCCATTACCCTGAGTCACAGTATCCCATTTCCCACAGACACTGCATCTCCTTTCCCTCAGTCACTGCACCTCCTTTCCCTCAGTCACGGCCTCTCCTTTCCCTCAGTCACAGCATCCCATTTCACTCAGTCACTGCATACCATCTCCCTCAGTCACTGCACCCCATGTCCCACAGTCACTGCATCCCATTTTCATCAGTCACTGTTACCCCTATCTCTCAGACGCTGCATTCAATTTCCCACATTCACTGCATCCCATTCCCCTCAGTCACTGCATCCCATTACCCTGAGTCACAGTATGTCATTTTCCACAGTCACTGCATCTCTTTTCCCTCAGTCTCTGCATCCCATGGTCCCTCAGTCACTTCTTCCCAGTACCTCAGTCACTGCATCGCATTTCACTCAGTCATTGCATCCCATTTCACTCAGTCACTGCATCCATTTCCACCAGTCACTGCATCCCATTACCCTCAGTCGCAGCATCCCATTTCCCACAGATACTGCATTTCCTTTCCCGAAGTCAGTGCATCTCATTTCCACCAGTCACTGCATCCCATTTCACGCAGCCACTGCATCCCATTTCACTCAATGCTTCACTTTACACTCAGTCAGAGCATCCCATTTCCATCCCTCACCGCGTCCCATTTCCTCAGTCACTGCATCTCCTTTCCACAGTCACGGCAATCCCATTTCACTCAGTCACTGCATCCCATTTCAATCAGTCACTGCATCTCCTTTCCATCAGTCACTGCGTCCCATTTCACTCAGTCACTGCGTCCCATTTCCCATAGTCACTGCATCACATTTCTCTCAGTCACTGCATCCCATTGTCCTCCGTCACTGCATCCCATTGTCCTCAGTCACTGCATCCCATTTCCCAGTCACTGCATCCCATTTCCCTCAGTCACTGCATCCCATTTCACTCAGTCACTGCATCACATTACCCTCAGTCACTGCATCACATTACCCTCAGTCACTGCATCCCATTGTCCTCAGTCACTGCATCCCATTACCCTCAGTCACTGCATCCCACTTCACTCAGTCACTGCATCCCACTTCACTCAGTCACTGCATCCCATTTCACTCAGTCACTGCATCCCATTTCACTCAGTCACTGCATCCCATTAACTTCAGTCGCAGGATCCCATTTCAAACGGACACTGCATCTCATTTCCCTCAGTCACTGCATCCCATTTCCCTCAGTCACTGCATCCCATTTCCCTCAGTCACTGCAAACCATTTCACTCAGTGACTGAATCAGATTTCACTCAGTCACTGCATCCCATTTCATCCAGCCTCTGCATCACATTTAACTCAGTCACTGCATCCCATTTCCCTCAGTCACTGCATCCCACTTCACTCAATCACTGCAGGCCATTTCTCTCATTGACTGCATCCTATTTCACTCTGACACTGCGTCCCGTTTCCCTCAGTCACTGCATCCCATTACCGTCCGTCACGCCATCCTATTACTGTCAGTCACTGCATCCCATTTTGATCAGTCACTGCATCCCATTACACTCAGTCACTGCATCCATTTGACACAATCTCTGTATCCCATTTCCCTCAGTCACTGCATCCCATTTCGCTCAGTCACTGCATCCCATTTCGCTCAGTCACTGCATCCCATTTCACTCAGTGACTGCATCCCATTTCAAGCAGTCACTGCATCCCATTTCATCCAGCCTCTGCATCACATTTAACTCAGTCACTGTATCCCATTTCCTTCAGTCACTGCATCCCATTTCCCTCAGTCACTGCATCCCATTTTGATCAGTCACTGCATCCCATTGCACTCAGTCACTGCATCCATTTGACACAGTCACAGCATCCCATTTCACTCAGTCACTGCATTCCATCTCCCTCAGTCACTGCATCCCATTTCCCACATACACGGAATCACCTTTCCCTCAGTCACTGCCTCCCATTACCCTCAGTCACAGCATCCCATTTCACTCAGTCACAGCATCCCATCTCCATCAGTCACTGCAACCCAGTTCACACATTCACTGCAGCCCATTTCACTCAGTCACTGCATCCCATTTCACTCAGTCACTGCATCCCATTTCACTCAGTCACTGCATCCCATTACCCTCAGTTACTGCATCCCATTTCACTCAGTCACTGCATCCCATTACCCTCAGTCACTGCATCCCATTACCCTCAGTCACTGCATCTCATTTCCCTCAGTCACTGCATCGCATTCCCCTCAGGCACAACATGCAATTTCCCACAGTCACCGCATCTCCTTTCCTCCATTACTGCATCCCAATTCACTCAGTAAGGGCAGCGCATTTCACTCATTCACTGCACCCCTTTTCCCACAGTCAGTGCATCTCCTTTCCTCATTACCGTCAGTCACTGCATCCATTTGACACAGTCACTGTATCCCATTTCCCTCAGTCACTGCATCCCATTTCACTCAGCCACTGCATCCCATTTCACTCAGCCACTGCATCCCATTTCTCTCGGCCACCGCATCCTAGATCACACAGTCACTGCATTACAGTTCAAACAGACACTGCAGCCCATTTCACACAGTCACTGCATCCCATTTCACCGAGTCACTGCATCCCATTTCACTCAGTCACTGCATCTCATTCCCCTCAGTCATTGCATCCCATTACCCTGAGTCACAGTATCCCATTTCCCACAGACACTGCATCTCCTTTCCCTCAGTCACGGCATCTACTTTCCCTCAGTCACAGCATCCCATTTCACTCAGTCACTGCATCCCATTTAACGGAGACAGTAAATCCCATTCAATTGAGACAGTGCATCCATTTCCCTCAGTCACTGCAGCCCATTTCACTCAGTCACTGCAACCCATTTCCACAGTCACTGCATCTCCGTTCCCTCAGTCACAGCATCCCATTTCCATGAGTCACTGTATCGCATTCCCCTCAGTCACTGCATCGCATTCCCCTCAGACACATGCTATTTCCCACAGTCACCGCATCTCCTTTCCTCCGTTACTGCATCCCATTTCACTCAGTAAGGGCAGCGCATTTCACTCATTCACTGCACCCCTTTTCCCACAGTCAGTGCATCTCCTTTCCTCAGTCACTGCATCCCATTTCACTCAGTCACTGCAACCCATTTCGCACAGTCACTGCAGCCCACTTCACGCAGTCACTGCATCCCATTTAAGAGTCACTGCATCCCATTACCGTCAGTCACTGCATCCCATTTCACTCAGTCACAGCATGCCATTTCCCACTGTCACTGCATCCCATTACCCTCAGTCACTGCATCCCATTACCCTCAGTCACTGCATCCCATTACCCTCAGTCACTGCATCTCATTTCCCTCAGTCACCTCATCTCCTTTCCGTCAGTCACCTCATCTCCTTTCCCTCAGTCACTGCATCCCATCTCCCTCAGTCACTGCATCCCATCTCACTGAGTCACTGCATCCGATTTCACTCAGTCAGTGCGTCACATTTCACTCAGGCACTGTATCCCATTTCCCTCAGTCACTGCATCCCAAGCCCGCACGGGCACTGCATCCCTATTAACTCAGTCACTTCTTCCCAGTACCTCAGTCACTGCATCGCATTTCACTCAGTCATTGCATCCCATTTCACTCAGTCACTGCATCCATTTCCACCAGTCACTGCATCCCACTACCCTCAGTCGCAGCATCCCATTTCCCACAGATACTGCATTTCCTTTCCCGAAGTCAGTGCATCTCATTTCCACCAGTCACTGCATCCCATTTCACGCAGCCACTGCATCCCATTTCACTCAATGCTTCACTTTACACTCAGTCAGAGCATCCCATTTCCATCCCTCACCGCGTCCCATTTCCTCAGTCACTGCATCTCCTTTCTACTGTCACGGCAATCCCATTTCACTCAGTCACTGCATCCCATTTCAATCAGTCACTGCATCACATTTCTCTCAGTCACTGCATCCCATTGTCCTCAGTCACTGCATCCCATTGTCCTCATTCACTGCATCCCATTACCCTCAGTTACTGCATCCCATTTCACTCAGTCACTGCATCCCATTACCCTCAGTCACTGCATCCCATTACCCTCAGTCACTGCAGCCCATTACCTTCAGTCGCAGGATCCCATTTCCAACAGACACTGCATACCATTTCCATCAGTCACTGCATCCCAGTTCACTCATCTCGGCATCTCATTTCCCTCAGTCACTGCATCCCATTGTCCTCAGTCACTGCATCCCATTTCCCAGTCACTGCATCCCATTTCCCTCAGTCACTGCATCCCATTTCACTCAGTCACTGCATCACATTACCCTCAGTCACAGCATCCCATTACCCTCAGTCACAGTATCCCACTTCACTCAGTCACTGCATCCCATTACCCTCAGTTACTGCATCCCATTTCACTCAGTCACTGCATCCCATTACCCTCAGTCACTGCATCCCATTACCCTCAGTCACTGCAGCCCATTACCTTCAGTCGCAGGATCCCATTTCCAACAGACACTGCATACCATTTCCATCAGTCACTGCATCCCAGTTCACTCATCTCAGCATCTCATTTCCCTCAGTCACTGCATCCCATTGTCCTCAGTCACTGCATCCCATTTCCCAGTCACTGCATCCCATTTCCCTCAGTCACTGCATCCCATTTCACTCAGTCACTGCATCCCATTTCACTCAGTCACTGCATCACATTACCCTCAGTCACTGCATCCCATTACCCTCAGTCACTGCATCCCACTTCACTCAGTCACTGCATCCCACTTCACTCAGTCACTGCATCCCACTTCACTCAGTCACTGCATCCCATTTCACTCAGTCACTGCATCCCATTAACTTCAGTCGCAGGATCCCATTTCAAACAGACACTGCATCCCATTTCCGTCAGTCACTGCATCCCACTTCACTCAATCACTGCAGGCCATTTCACTCATTGACTGCATCCTATTTCACTCTGACACTGCGTCCCGTTTCCCTCAGTCACTGCATCCCATTACCGTCCGTCACGCCATCCTATTACTGTCAGTCACTGCATCCCATTTTGATCAGTCACTGCATCCCATTACACTCAGTCACTGCATCCATTTGACACAGTCACTGTATCCCATTTCCCTCAGTCACTGCATCCCCTTTCCACCAATTACTGCATCCTATTTCACTCAGCCACTGCATCCCATTTCACTCAGCCACTGCATCCCATTTCACTCGGCCACCGCATCCTAGATCACACAGTCACTGCATTACAGTTCAAACAGACACTGCAGCCCATTTCACACAGTCACTGCATCCCATTTCACCGAGTCACTGCATCCAAATTCACTCAGTCACTGCATCTCATTCCCCTCAGTCATTGCATCCCATTACCCTGAGTCACAGTATCCCATTTCCCACAGACACTGCATCTCCTTTCCCTCAGTCACTGCACCTCCTTTCCCTCAGTCACGGCATCTCCTTTCCCTCAGTCACGGCATCTCCTTTCCCTCAGTCACAGCATCCCATTTCACTCAGTCACTGCATCCCATTTCACTCAGTCACTGCATCCCATTTAACGGAGACAGTAAATCCCATTCAATTGAGACAGTGCATCCATTTCCCTCAGTCACTGCAGCCCATTTCACTCAGTCACTGCAACCCATTTCCACAGTCACTGCATCTCCGTTCCCTCAGTCACAGCATCCCATTTCCATGAGTCACTGCATCGCATTCCCCTCAGTCACTGCATCGCATTCCCCTCAGTCACTGCATCCCATTTCCATCAGTCATGCATCCCATTAACCTCTGTCACTGCATCCCAGGTCACTCAGTCACTGCATCTCCTTTCCTCAGTCACTGCAGCCCATTTCACTCAGTCACTGCTGCCCATTTCACTCAGTCACTGCGGCCCATTTAACTGTCACTGCATCCCATTTCCACAGTCACTGCATCCCATTCCCCTCAGACACAGCATGCTATTTCCCACAGTCACCGCATCTCCTTTCCTCCGTTACTGCATCCCATTTCACTCAGTAAGGGCAGCGCATTTCACTCATTCACTGCATCCCATTGCCCTCAGACACTGCATCCCATTTCCCTCAGTCACTGGATCCCATTTCCATCAGACACTGCATCCCATTTCCCTCAGTCACAGCACCCCTTTTCCCACAGTCAGTGCATCTCCTTTCCTCAGTCACTGCATCCCATTTCACTCAGTCACTGCAACCCATTTCGCACAGTCACTGCAGCCCACTTCACGCAGTCACTGCATCCCATTTAAGAGTCACTGCATCCCAAAACCGTCAGTCACAGCATCCCATTTCTCTCAGTCACAGCATGCCATTTTCCACGTTCACTGCATCTCCTTTCCCTCAGTCACTGCATCCTATTAACCTCGGTCACAGCATCCCATTAACCTCAGTCACAGCATCCCATTTCACTCAGTCACTGCATTCCATCTCCCTCAGTCACTGCATCCCATTTCCCACATACACGGAATCACCTTTCCCTCAGTCACTGCCTCCCGTTACCCTCAGTCACGGCATCCCATTTCACTCAGTCACAGCATCTCCTTTCCATCAGTCACTGCGTCCCATTTCACTCAGTCACTGCGTCCCATATCCCATAGTCACTGCATCCCAATTCCCAGTCACTGCATCCCATTTCCCTCAGTCACTGCATCACATTTCCCTCAGTCACTGCATCACATTGCCCTGAGTCACTGCATCCCATTGCCCTCAGTCACTGCATCCCATTGCCCTCAGTCACTGCATCCCATTGCCCTCAGTCACTGCATCCCATTTCACTCAGTCACTGCATCCCATTACCGTCAGTTACTGCATCACATTTCACTCAGTCACTGCATCCCATTGCCCTCAGTCACTGCATCCCATTGCCCTCAGTCACTGCATCCCATTGCCCTCAGCCACTGCATCCCATTGCCCTCAGCCACTGCATCCCATTGCCCTCAGCCACTGCATCCCATAGCCCTCAGCCACTGCATCCCATTGCCCTCAGTCACTGCATCCCATTGTCCTCAGTCACTGCATCCCATTTCACTCAGTCACTGCATCCCATTTCACTCAGTCACTGCATCCCATTTCACTCAGTCACTGCATCCCATTACCCTCAGTCACTGCATCCCATTACCCTCAGTCACTGCATCCCATTTCCCTCAGTCACTGCATCCCATTTCCCAGTCACTGCATCCCATTTCCCTCAGTCACTGCATCCCATTTCACTCAGTCACTGCATCACATTACCCTCAGTCACTGCATCACATTACCCTCAGTCACTGCATCCCATTGTCCGCAGTCACTGCATCCCATTACCCTCAGTCACTGCATCCCACTTCACTCAGTCACTGCATCCCATTTCACTCAGTCACTGCATCTCATTTCCCTCAGTCACTGCATCCCATTTCCCTCAGTCACTGCATCCCATTTCGCTCAGTCACTGCATCCCATTTCACTCAGTGACTGAATCACATTTCACTCAGTGACTGAATCACATTTCACTCAGTCACTGCATCCCATTTCAAGCAGTCACTGCATCCCATTTCATCCAGCCTCTGCATCACATTTAACTCAGTCACTGCATCCCATTTCCCTCAGTCACTGCACCCGACTTCACTCAATCACTGCAGGCCATTTCACTCATTGACTGCATCCTATTTCACTCTGACGCTGCGTCCCGTTTCCCTCAGTCACTGCATCCCATTACCGTCCGTCACGCCATCCTATTACTGTCAGTCACTGCATCCCATTTTGATCAGTCACTGCATCCCATTACACTCAGTCACTGCATCCATTTGACACAGTCACAGCATCCCATTTCACTCAGTCACTGCATTCCATCTCCCTCAGTCACTGCATTCCATTTCCCACATACACGGAATCACCTTTCCCTCAGTCACTGCCTCCCATTACCCTCAGTCACAGCTTCCCATTTCACTCAGTCACAGCATCCCATCTCCATCAGTCACTGCATCCCAGTTCACACATTCACTGCAGCCCATTTCACTCAGTCACTGCATCCCATTTCACTCAGACACTGCAACCCATTTCCCACAGTCACTGGATCCCATTTCCCTCAGTCACTGGATCCCCTTAGACATAGTCACAGCATCCCAGTTTACTCAGCCACTGCAACCCAGTTCAATCAGTCTCGGCATCCCATTCCCCTCAGTCACTGCATTCCATTACCCTCAGACACAGCATGCCATTTCCCACAGTCACTGCATCTCCTTTTCATCAGTCAACGCATCCCATTTCCATCAGTCACTGCATCCCATTTCACTCAGTCACTGCATCCCATTTCGCTCAGTCACAGCATCCTGTTTCCACAGTCACTGCGTCTCCTTTCCCTGAGTCAATGCATCCCATTTCCATCAGTCAATGCATCCCATTTCCATCAGTCACTGCACCCATTTACATCAGTCACTGCATCCATTTGTCTCAGTCACTGCATCTCCTTTCCCTCAGTCACTGTATCCCATTACGCTCAGTCACAGCAGCCCATTTCACTCACTCACAGCATCCCATTTCCATCAGTCACTGCATCCCATTTCACTCAGCCACTGCATCCCATTTCACTCAGCCACTGCATCCCATTTCACTCAGCCACCGCATCCTAGATCACACAGTCACTGCATTACAGTTCACACAGACACTGCAGCCCATTTCACACAGTCACTGCATCCCATTTCACCGAGTCACTGCATCCCATTTCACTCAGTCACTGCATCTCATTCCCCTCAGTCACTGCATCCCATTACCTTGAGTCACAGTATCCCATTTCCCACAGACACTGCATCTCCTTTCCCTCAGTCACGGCATCTACTTTCCCTCAGTCACAGCATCCCATTTCACTCAGTCACTGCATCCCATTTAACGGAGACAGTAAATCCCATTCAATTGAGACAGTGCATCCATTTCCCTCAGTCACTGCAGCCCATTTCACTCAGTCACTGCAACCCATTTCCAGTCACTGCATCTCCGTTCCCTCAGTCACAGCATCCCATTTCCATGAGTCACTGTATCGCATTCCCCTCAGTCACTGCATCGCATTCCCCTCAGACACAACATGCTATTTCCCACAGTCACCGCATCTCCTTTCCTCCGTTACTGCATCCCATTTCACTCAGTAAGGGCAGCGCATTTCACTCATTCACTGCACCCCTTTTCCCACAGTCAGTGCATCTCCTTTCCTCAGTCACTGCAACCCATTTCACTCAGTCACTGCAACCCATTTCGCACAGTCACTGCAGCCCACTTCACGCAGTCACTGCATCCCATTTAAGAGTCACTGCATCCCATTACCGTCAGTCACAGCATCCCATTTCCCTCAGTCACTGCATCCCATTTCACTCAGTCACTGCATCACATTACCCTCAGTCACTGCATCACATTACCCTCAGTCACTGCATCCCATTTCCCTCAGTCACTGCATCCCATTTCCCTCAGTCACTGCATCCCATTTCCCTCAGTCACTACAACCCATTTCCCGCAGTCACTGCATCCTATTTCACTCAGACACTGCATCCCATTTCCCTCAGTCACTGCATCCCATGGCCGTCAGTCACTGCATCCCATTTCCATAAGTCACTGCATCCCATTTGCATAAGTCACTGCATCCCATTTGCATAAGTCACTGCATGCCACTTGCATAAGTCACTGCATGCCACTTGCATAAGTCACTGCATCCCATTACCCTCAGTCACTGCATCCCATTACCCTCAGTCACTGCATCCCATTACCCTCAGTCACTGCATCCCGTTTCACTGAGTCACTGAATCACATTTGTTGTTCTCACTTGAATGCAATGGTCAGGAATCTCCTCCAATGGCTGGTCATCTATTTCCAATGCAATATTTTACTAAGTTTTGATTTTCAATTTTGATTACATGTGTCTCCTCTATTCTATAAGATGCTGCAATAAACTCAAATTTGACAAATCATAATTCAACCACCTTTACCTACAGAGTTAATTTCATCAAACAGATCCAATTAAAAATGTCACATTTCCAAATCCTGATTCAAGTTTTTCTAATTATGGGCCACGTGGTTAAGAAAAAAGATTCTTAGAATCAGAGAGATGTTCAGTCGGGAAACAGATCCTTTGGCCCAATTTGTCTATGTTGACCAGATATCCGAAATTAATTTAGTCCCATTTGCCAGCATTTGGCCCATATTCCTCTCAACCCATCCTATTCATATACCCATCCACATGCCTTTTAAACGTACAAGCCTCCACCACTTCCTCTGGCAGCTCACTCCATACATGCACCACTATGAAAAAAATCCGGTCCATTTTAAATCTTCCCTCTCTCATTTTTAACCTATTCCCTCCAGTTTTGGCTTCCAGCTATCCGGGGAAAAGATCTTGGCTGTTCGCTCTATCCACGTCCCTCGTAATTGTATAAACCTCTATATGGTCAGCCCTGAACTCCAAAGTTCCAAGAAATAGCTGCCTGTTCAATCCCACGGTATACCTCCAACCTCCGATGCTGGAAACATCCTTGTAGAGCTTCTCTGAACCCTTTCAAGTTTACAACATACAACAATACAGCGCAGAACAGGCCCTTCGGCCCTCAATGTTGCGCCGACATCCTTCCTCTCGCAAGGAGACCAAAATCGATTGCAGTATCCAAAAAGCAGCTGAACCAACGTCCTACATGGCTGCTAAGTGATCTCCCAACTCCTATACTCAATGCACTGACCGATAAAGGCGAGCACACCAAATGTCTCCTTCATATCCTTTCTACCGGTGGCTGTACTTTGATGGAACTACGAAACTGCACTCCAGCGTCTCTTTATTAAGCAACACTCCCCACAACCTTCAGTGTAAACGTGCTGCCCTGATTTGCCTTTCCAAAATGTAGCACCTCACATTTGTCTAACCTCAACACCACCTGCCATTCCTCAGTTTATTGGCCCTTGTCAATGTCCCATTGTATTCTGAGGTGACCTTCTTGGCTGGCTACTACACCTTCAATCATTGGGAAACTTACTAACCACACCTTCTATTTTCATGTCCAAATCATTGCATCACTTCAACTCCCCCTCCCACTCCCTGAATGACATGTCCATCCTGGGCCTCTTCCAGTGTCACAACCAAACCACCCAGAAACTGGAGGAGCAGCACCTCATATTCCGCCTCGGGAGCTTCCAACTCAATAGCCTCAATGTGGACTTGGCCACCCTCAAAATCTCCCTACCCGCCAGCCTCATCCCAAGACTAGTTCCTCCCCTCATCCCCGCCTCCATGACCTGTCCGCCTTCTCTCCCACCTATCCACTCCTCCCACCTCACTGACCAACTCCCACCACTGCTTGGAATTATTCTTCTTTTCACACTTCATCAGCTCGATGTTATTTCTAAAATCTATTTTCCAATTGTTGGAAAAAGTCAGCTAAAGAGAAGTAAAAGAAGTTACATTCTTACCACTCGGGAAATCTCTGAATATTCTTCTGTTGAAAGGCCGCCAAGGAACGATGCAATTCTTTTGTCACGAACGCTGTGAGGGAGACATCTTTTTCGGTTCCACTAACTCCACCCTAAGGAAGACAAACCCACGTAACATATCTAGTGACTTAAAGCATACTCTATTGTTGCCCAATGTGGAGAGCTGGATGAACACAGCAGGTCAAGCAGCATCAGAGAAGCAAGAAAGCTGATGTTTCGGGACGAGACCCTGCTTCAGAAAATTGGCGCTGGAGAATCTGAGATAACAAGGTGTAGAGCCGAATGATACTGCTTGACCTGCTGTGTTCATCCAGCTTTACACCTTCTTATCTCAGATTCTCCAGCATCTGCAGTTCCTACTACCTCTATTGTTGCCCTTTCACTTTACTGAACTAATATGAGCCAGTAGTTTGGTTCAGGCTCACGTAATCTTACGCTTATTGGCCTGTACAAAATCCTGAATTAATTTTGATCGACTGACGGGAGGAGAGATGAATTTCAGAGAAATTTTTGTTTTCTCCCAATTTGCAGAGGGCATCGTGGGCGATTGAAGGACAGTGTTATTATCCTCCAGGTCTGTGGACTGCATCATTGCCAACTTGCCCATTTGCATATACATACAATCTTCATTATGTACCAATGAAACATAATAAACCAATACTGCGTACTAAAAACAACGCTCACATATCAGTGGAAATTTAAATATTTATCATAGAGTTTGAAGGATTGAATTCAATGATACAAAGCAAAAACCAGAGAAGATGAGTGCAGTTGGTCAGCACTTTTGCCACTAAGTGGAGGTTGGCAGTTTGAGGCCACCCAGGAACAAGCAAGCTCTGTCTAACTCCAAGGGCAGCACGGTGGCTCAGTGGTTAGCAATGCTGACTCACAGCGCCAGGGACCCAGGTTCGATCCCAGCGTTGGACGATTTTCTGTGCGGAGTTTGTACATTCTGCCCATGCCTGCATGGGTTCCTGCTGGGTGCTCTGGTTTCCTCCCACAGTCCAAAGATGTGCAGGCTCGGTGTATGGGCCATGCCAAACTTGCCCATTGTGTTTAGGGATGTGTAGATTAGGTGTGTTAGTCATGGGGAATGTAGGGTTACTGAGGAAAGGGTCGGGGGATGAGTCAGGGTGAGATGCTCTTTGGAGCGTGGCCGTGGACTTCTTGGGTCAAAAGGGGCTTGTTTCCACACCGTAGGGATTCTATGATATGGAAGTATCTTTTGAAGTGGACATTCATGGGTATGCTGTAACAGAGACCTTGAAAGACTGCACAACAAATATTTGGAACTAGACTGTCAATTCAGACATAGCATCAAAAAAGGTCATGGAAGTTGTCACCGATATAAAGCAGGATTGATGAAAATCCAGCAGGAAATGGTGTCAAAAGGCACTGTATCTTTTATTCATCTCCAGTTATTTTGTCCAAGGCACTGGATGCTGGCAGGATTGAAACATTTAAGAAATGCTTCACAAATCACATATAAGGACCTGCACATCTTTGAACAATGGGAGGAAACTGCAGCACCTGGCAGAAGCCCCTCGCAGACGCGGGGAGGACGTGTCAATTCCACACAGATAGTTACCCAAGACTGGAATCTCAATTGGCTCCCCAGTGCATGAGCAGCTCTAACCACTGACCAACTACCTTGCCCAGAAGCGGTTTTATAAGCGCATACATTATTTCCATTAAGACAGATCCAATCCTCTATGTCCAATCAAAATAACATAGTGTAGATATCATGACAACAATCACAAATGATTTTGAATAAGTAAATCAAAAAACTTGAAATAGTTTCCAAGCCTAAATACTAGATATGGTGCAGTTAAGATGAATAGTGCAACAACAAAAAGGCCATATTTTATGTGACGATCGGTAACACTTGAAAACTTGCAACAATTCGTCGCCAGTAGTGCTCTGAAGTGGCATGATGGTGCACTCCTTCATACACTGGAATGAAACTCCAAAGATCACAAATTCTCCTTCAATACCGTGTTGTAACAGTGACTGCATCAACCTGTGTTTCTGGGCCTGACTGGAAACCCACACAACACGCATAAACAAAAAAATAATCTAAGGTGATAGGAGAAAAAAATGTACGTTTGCAACGTCTTTGAAAAGCAATTATTTGTAGCGGCTGCAAGCCCATAAGAAATCTCGTTTTGCAGATTATATTCATTTGCACTGCAGGTCATCCCAGTCAGAATCAGTTTTCGTTTCATGACAGATAACTAAAATGTCCATTACAATGAACTTTGGTTGATCAGAAGATTTTAAGTAAGGACTATGTCTTGTGTGAGCTGACGGCATTAGGGGATGGAGAAGGTACATGCACTGCTGGCATCTTGACACCATTGAATGAGCAAACGTGGACGCAAAGATGGCAACAGGTAACAATTGAACAGGCAATATCTTTTGAGCTCCTTCCGAGCAGGCCTGTAATACTCTAAAGCTGTGCCAGACCCTCACTTCCTCCACCTTACGTACGCTGCCTTTTCTTTTTGACAAGAAGCACCTCTGTACCCGTCATCCAAGGCTCCTTAATCATACCCCTTCTTACCTGTCTCAGAGGAACAAATTTATACATCACTCGCAACAACTGCTCCTTGAACAGCCTCCACATGTCTGCTGCGCCCTTTCTGTGGAACAATTGCTCCCAATCTGTACTTCCCAACTCCTGTCTGATAGCATCATAGTTTCCTTGACCCCAGTGAAATATCTTCCCCTGGTAACTGCTCCTTTCCCTTTCCATGGCTATGGTAAATGGGAGGCTCCTGCGGTCACCGTCGCCAAAGTGTTCTCCCACCACAAGACCTGACACCTGTCCTGGCTCATCGCCGAGTACCAAATCCAAAATGGCCTCCCGCCTCGTCGGCCTGTCCACATACTGAGTAAGGAAACCCTCCTGAACACACCTGACAAAAACGGCTCCATCCAAACCATCTGCACTAAGGAGGTTTCAATCTATATTGGGAAAGTTGAAGTCACCCATAACAACAACCCTGATACGTTTGCACTTTTCAACAATCTGCCGGCCAATGAGTTCTTCGATCTCCCAACTGCTACTTGGGGTCCGTAGAAAACCCCCAGTGAAGTGACTGCTGCCTTGCTGTTCTGAACTTCCACCCACACTGACTCAGTCGACAAACCTTCCTTGGCAACCTCAGCCCATACCACCGCAGCAGACGAGTCCTCAAAGGTTCTTTCAGCCGCCGTTATACAGTCCTTGACCAACAAAGCCACACCTCCCCCTCTTTTGCCACCTTCCCTGACCTTAATGAAAGATCTAAACCCGAGAACCTGCAACATCCATTCCTGACTCTGCTCTATCCATGTCTCCGAAATGGCCACAACATCGAAGTCCCAGGTACCTATCCAAGCTGCAAGCTCACCTCCATTATTCCGGATACTCCTGGCATTAAAGTCGTCACACTTCAATCCAGCTTGCTGTCTGCCAGCACACTCCTGTGACAGTGAGGTCCTGACCATGTCCTCCCTATGCTCATCCTCCTGTGTACTAGGACTACACCTCAGTTTCCCATCCCCCTTCTGAGCTCGTTTAAATCCACCCAAATGGCACTAGCCAATTTCCCACCCAGGATATTAGTGCCCCTCTGGTTCAAGTGGAGACCGTCCTGTTTGTACAGGTCCCACCTTCCCCAGAATGAGCCCCAATTGTCCATGTACCTGAAGCCCTCCCACCTGCACCATCCCTGCAGCCACGTCTTCAGCTGAAATCTCTCCCTGTTCTTTGCCTCGCTATCACGTGGTACGGGTGACAAACCAGAGATGACCACTCTGTTTGTTCTAGCTTTCAACTTCCACCCTAGCTCCCTCAAATCCTGCCTGACATCCCTATCCCTCTTTTTACATATGCCGTTGGTGCCTATGTGGATCACGACTTGGGGCTGGTCACCCTCTCCCCTCAGGACCCTCAACACATGATCCGAGACATCACAGACCCTGGCACCTGGTAGGCAACACACCAATCGTAAGTCTCTTTCGTTCCCGGCAAATCTTCTATCAGTCCCTCTCGCTATTGAGTCTCCAATGACTATCACTCTCTTCCTATCCCCGCTTCCCTTCTGTGCAAGAGGGACAGACTCTGTGCCAGAGACCTGCACCCTACTGCATACCCCTGCTAACTCGTCCCCCGGAACAGTATCCAAAATGGTATAGTTGTTTTTCAGGGGAGCGACCGCAGGGGATTTCAGGGGAACGACCACAGGGGAAGGTTAGTCAAGCTACACCGGGTAAACGTGCATTTTTGGCTGAAGAAACATGTGTTTCAATGTGAGCTAATGGAAGAAGCCATGGAGTCAAAGCTAAACATTTCGACAATAAGACAACCATTCTTAAAAGCAGCATACAGCGTAAAAAAGAAATGAGCTGCTTTAATATCCACTTAAAATTTATGTGGAATATCAGATGGAATTTTCTTATTGACTCCATTGTGCAATCATGTCGAGCTCAAAATTTTAACTGCATTGATTAATACTAACCAGAAACGGACTTTGTAGTAAATGGTTTGACGGTTTTCTGTATCTGGAACATCCCTTTTCCTTCTCGAACGAAGATCGTACCAACCTATGGTACCAAACTGTGAGTCAAACGGATGGGACACAATCTTTAAATTCCTCATCAAAACAGTCTAATCGTATGGTTCTGTGCAATAAAAGAGAAAGAATAAACATGTTTCCCAAAATTTTGCTGATGTTTACGAACAGAATGCTCAAATTCAAAAAGTTTGGGCTGGCATGTCTGCTTCCTCCAGCCTGTTTAAACTGTTCCATTCAATGTGAAATTTGTGATAAGTTTTAGCACACAGGTCTATGTGATCAGCGCCACCACCTTCTATTAGTCATACATGCTTCCCCCTCTTCCTGTAATACATTCCTTGAAGTGTTCAATGAGATTTTGATTTTAAATCTTATCGTCATATTCTTTTGATTCTCAAGCATCAATGAATCTGATGTTGCCGCCATTCCATGCAGTGCACAGCACGTCAAACAGGAGTCTTACTCTTGCCATGAGCACTGAGGTAGTATGGGGTCACAACTGTCTCATAGTTCAGAATGAAATTCTACATATAGTGCTATGAAGAGTCATGCAGTTAATTTTATTTGACATGCTATTTCTTTTCTTCACAAATATGCTGGATTTAAAGTGATCTTCACCCTCATTTAAAATGAATTCAATATCCAACCATCTGTAAAACTAGCATATCCAAATTTTAATTTGAGTTCAGTGTTACACAAATATATGACTTTTTAAAAAATTATATTCGAGTCAACATTAACATTTCATTCCCTGACAGCGGGTGAACTTACTTTTAAACTCCAATTTTCCTTCAGTATTAATGGAGAAGTGAGCCTTTTTGCAAGCACCGAAAGGCTGCACCAGTTTATGCTAAAACTTACGGAACTGTAAGTTTCACAAATATGTTCCTATTAAACACTAATTCCTGTTGAAGCAGTATGAAGCTAAATTCATTCAACTGGACAGCAAAAATGGTCAAGATTTTAAAAGCAAGCAACTATTTTGAAGTCACTCTTCGAACTAAATTCCATCTTGGTGTCTGAGAGTCCATCGGTTCCTCACTCTCAACGAACCATTCAACTGTCATGCAATTACTGAAACACACAGACAAAAAACATCAATGTTAACAGTCACTAAGATTTTGAGAGTGATTTGGAATTCGTACTCAATACCCCCTGGGGAAAATCTGTTCCAAACTGGATAGTACTCACTTATTACCATCCCACCTACCTTCCCTACCACCTCCTCCCCCTCCACACTATTTGTTTCTGAGCTCCCTTCCACCCTCCATTTCTCAGGAAGGGTCCTGACCCAAAACCTCAACTTTCTTGAGCCTCTGATGCTGCCTGCCCTGCTGTGTTCCTCCAGCTCCACAATGTGTTATCTCAGACACCAACATTGGCAGTTCTTACTATCTGGATAACTCATTCTCACCTTGTCACAAGTGATTTATACTCATTATCTTTTCAGATGACGCATGTACATGTAGATACATAAATATACATATTGCACTTTTATGCCTGAACCATTAGCCTAGAGGATATTTCAAAAGAGTCTCTTCATATCTGCATGAAAGAGAAATCATCAAGGTCATAACTTTCATTTGAGGAATAACTCGAACAGTCAGTGTCCCATTTCCTTGACCAGTCAATTTGATGTGAATCTTTCTTCCAAGTGGAAACTATAACAGCAATTATATTTGAGAGTCAAACACTTCATTGCATCACCAATATTTCCTTGTCTGTTTGAAGCATAAGATAATGAAATAATCATGGACAGATTGGCCAACAGTGTAATTTAATGTGTGTTGTGGCAACTCAAAATCACAACCATTGAAGTGATCTTTAAAAAGCTGTTGTCATACAACAGAGCACTTTTTGAGATGCAGTGATGAACATACTTCCTGAGATGCAAATAATATATGCCAAATTAATTCCAAAGAATACCTTTACAATTAAAAAGAAGCTAAAAATCTCTTTACATTGCGAAGCTTGTCAGATTGCTATTAGTCAATGGAAATCGTTCAGAACAATTATTTATTCCCAGATGAAAAGGAAGTGTATACATTTCATGACAACAAAATGTGAGGCTGGATGAACACAGCAGGCCAAGCAGCATCTCAGGAGCACTTTTGTCCTCCTGAGATGCTGCTTGGCCTGCTGTGTTCATCCAGCCTCACATTTTGTTGTCTTGGATTCTTCAGCATCTGCAGTTCCCATTACCTCGTATACATTTCATTTTCACATCTTATCCAAGAGTGAAAAAAAAACACCTTCATGAATGCATTGTCAAACAAGAAGACTCACAAAAAAAGCCATTTGGCCCATTGAATATTCCTCCATCATTCGGTGAGATCATGGTTGATCTCATTACATTTATCATGACACAACATTTCCACCAAACCCTCCTTATAGCTAATACATTCCGATCCAAGTAACATCCCGGTAAATCTCTGTTTCTGGGCCATGCCTTGTCTTTCTAAATATTTTTTCAGTCATCTACAAATTTAGCCACAGCACATGCACCTCTTTCCTCCAAGTCATTAATAAACAAGCACAAGAGATGTGGTTCCTTCAGCGCGACCTCATTTCTGACTGACAAGCCAACCCTGGCATCTCTGTCTATTTGTATCGGAGATAATGGGAACTGCAGATGCTTCAGAATCCAAGATAACAAAGTGTGGATCTGGATGAACACAGCAGGATGAACACACAGAAGTAGAAGGGTCTTGGCACAAAACGTCAGCTTTTACGCTCCTGAGATGCTGCTTGGCCTGCTGTGCTCATCCAGCTCCACACTTTGTCATCTCTGTCCATTTGCCTGTTCTTTCTATCGGACATGAATCATTGGCTATTTCGTTCCCAACACTTATCCCCTAACAAACACCTCTCTGTGATACCCAGAGTGATGTATCTGTCAATTTCCATCTGCTCCACAAAAACATTCACTTTGTTTCATACACTCCCTGCAATTCAATACAACATCTTCAGTCTGGCATTTATAGCCACCCTTCTTATCTGCTGCAGCTGAAGTGAGACTCCTGACCATTTCCATACTTTTTGTCCTATTACTTGCTCTGGAAACTTTGCTGAGCACTTACCAGCTTCTAACTTTTTCCACAATTTTCCATGCAACTGAGCTCACCCACTCCACACTTTTTATTTTAACGCCCTAGCCCCAGACCTAGCTCTGTATTTTGCGAGGATACTTGTCCCAATATGATTCTCGACGAGCCTATAACACCAGAACGACTCCCTCCTTCCCCATACCGATGCCAATGTCCCATGAATTCAAACACATTTCTGCCATGCCACCATTTGAACAATGTACATCGATAATTATGTTCACACCGTGCCAAATTGTTCAGATAATAATCCAGAGATTATTACCATTCTGGTTCTGCTTTCTCACCTCAGCACCTCGGTGCTCATAATCCCTCAGGAGAACCTCTTTCCTCTTTCTTCCATATCAATGGTACCTGTGTGGACCACGATAGCTGGATTTCTACTCCTCCCACTTCAAGTTCCTTCGTAGCCGAGATGGAATATCCTGAACCTGGGCACCAGGCAGGCAACACTACTTTCGAGACTCTCGATCCTGGTCACAACGAACAGTGTTCATTTCCCTAACTATACTACATCTGATTATAACCACATTTCACTTTTTATCCCCTCCTGAATTTCCCACCTGTACCACAGTGCTACAGTCAGTTTACTCATCTTCCCTATACCCTGCACTCTCATCCACACAGGAAGAAAGAATCTCAACCTGTTCGATAAGATCAAAGGCCAAGGTTCCTTCTGCACTACATCCTGGATCCTTCCACCTGCCCTGTTCTTTGTCATTGGCCACTGACCGAGTTTCAGCTAGTTAATCTAAGGTGTGTGACTGCCTCCTGAAGCACAGCATTCCCTGGTAACTCTGCCCCACATGATTTGTTGATTGGTCAAAACTGAGATTCCAGTTCATCAACCGAAAGCTGGAGTCTGGGGCCTGACCACTCGCCCGTCATGAAGGTACAAATCATCATCTGGCCTGGCATCACCATTTCAATTACTTCGATCTTAATTTGATTTGAAAACATTCTGGTCTTTTAGTTTGTAGCCTGTAAATATTTCTCCGATTTACTTTCAATCTGAAATCTACAGTCAACACGGCTTTGTGAGGGGTAGGTCATGCCTTACAAACCTTATCGAGTTTTTTGAGGATGTGACGAGAAAAGATGATGAGGGTCGAGCTGTGGATGTGGTGTATATGGACTTCAGTAAGGCATTTGATAAGGTTCCCCATGGTCGGCTCATTCAGAAGGTCAGGAGGAATGGGATACAGGGGAACTTAGCTGCTTGGATACAGAATTGGCTGGCCAACAGAAGACAGCGAGTGGTAGTCGAAGGAAAATATTCTGCCTGGAAGTCAGTGGTGAGTGGGGTTCCACAGGGCTCTGTCCTTGGGCCTCTACTGTTTGTAATTTTTATTCATGACTTGGATGAGGGGATTGAAGGATGGGTCAGCAAGTTTGCAGACGACACAAAGGTCGGAGGTGTCGTTGACAGTGTAGAGGGCTGTTGTAGGCTGCAGCGGGACATTGACAGGATGCAGAGATGGGCTGAGAGGTGGCAGATGGAGTTCAACCTGGATAAATGCGAGGTGATGCATTTTGGAAGGTCGAATTTGAACGCTGAGTACAGGATTAAGGATAGGATTCTTGGCAGCGTGGAGGAACAGAGGGATCTTGGTGTGCAGATACATAGATCCCTTAAAATGGCCACCCAAGTGGACAGGGTTGTTAAGAAAGCATATGGTGTTTTGGCTTTCATTAACAGGGGGATTGAGTTTAAGAGTCGTGAGATCTTGTTGCAGCTCTATAAAACTTTGGTTAGACCGCACTTGGAATACTGCGACCAGTTCTGGGCGCCCTATTATAGGAAAGATGTGGATGCTTTGGAGAGGGTTCAGAGGAGGTTTACCAGGATGCTGCCTGGACTGGAGGGCTTATCTTATGAAGAGAGGTTGACTGAGCTCGGTCTCTTTTCATTGGAGAAAAGGAGGAGGAGAGGGGACCTAATTGAGGTGTACAAGATAATGAGAGGCATAGATAGAGTTGATAGCCAGAGACTATTTCCCAGGGCAGAAATGGCTAGCACGAGGGGTCATAGTTTTAAGCTGGTTGGTGGAAAGTATAGAGGGGATGTCAGAGGCAGGTTCTTTACGCAGAGAGTTGTGAGAGCATGGAATGCGTTGCCAGCAGCAGTTGTGGAAGCAAGGTCATTGGGGTCATTTAAGAGACTGCTGGACATGTATATGGTCACAGAAATTTGAGGGTGCATACATGAGGATCAATGGTCGGCAAAACATTGTGGGCTGAAGGGCCTGTTCTGTGCTGTACTGTTCTTTGTTCTATGTTCTACGTTCTACGAAAGCAACCGATAATAGATTCTTAAACCAGTAGCGATCACAAACCAATGAACCTGGTTCACCCTCTCGGTCCCTGATTCTGGCTTCAATTCACCCTGTCTCAAAAAAAATGCTTATGAACGATCAGGCAAAAAAAGCAAGCAAATGGCACCTCTTACACTCTGCACTGACTTACCGCATTGCCACCAACTTCCCCAAAATATATATTCACTTGGTGCATTTCACTCGAGATGTGATCTCTTCTTCCAGAACGTGCAAAGCATACTGATCCATAGCAATATACTACCTTCAAAACCTCAGCTCTTAGCGTATTACTTTTGAGAACATTCTCAATGCTTTCTCCAAGTCCAAACACAACACATTTACTGGTTTTCCTCTATTAATTCTCCTCCCAAAACTTCCTCCAAAAACCCAAACAAATTAGCCAGACATAATTTCTCTTTCATCAGGCTATGGTGATTCTGTTTGATTAGATTATGATTTTCCAAATGTCCTGCTATTATTTTCTTCATAGTTGATTGCCACACATTTCCAACAATAGATGTCAGGCTGGTTCGGTTGTAGTTATCTTCTTTTTGCCTCTCTCCTTTTTTAACAGGGATGTCACATCAGCATTTTTCCAGCCCTCTGATGCTTCTCGAGAATCTGAACCTTTTTGGGAAATTACAGTCAATGCATATAACGACTCTGAAGCTCATTGTTTAGAATCTTAGAAAGTAAACCATCACGGCAAAGAGTCCAATCTGCTTTCACCCCATTAGATTGTCTACTGCTACTTCTCTCATGGTAGTGATGGTGTGGTAGTGATGTGTTTAATTCCTCCCTGTATTCTTTAGTAATAAGGGGATCCTTGAAGTATCTTCCACTGTAAAGGCTACCCTTTTCTCATTGTCATTGTTCCTTGATTTAAAAATTAACCTGGCCATCTCAGCCGAGCATATAATTAATGGCATTACCTCTAAAACCTTCTCTGCTAAAGTGTTCAATAGATTGCTACAACCTGAAAGAAGTAATTCTTCCCCTAAATTAATCGGCAACCAATTTGAAAATGTGGCCTCTGGTCGTAAAATCTTTCACAATATTAAGGGAGTGCTGCACTGTCACTGGAGGCCCCAAATCCCACCTCTTCCTCCGGTACATTGATGACTGTATCGGCACCGCCTCTTGCTCTCCAGAGGAGCTCAAACAGTTCATCCACTTCACCAACACCTTCCACCCCAACCTTCAGTTCACCTGCGCCATCTCCAGCACATCCCTCACCTTCCTGGACCTCTCAGTCTCCATTTCAGGCAACCAGCTTGTAACTGATGTCCATTTCAAGCCCACCAACTCCCACAGCTACCTCGAATACACCTCCTCCCACCCACCATCCTGCAAAAATTCCATCCCCTATTCCCAATTCCTCCGCCTCCGCCGCTTCTGCTCCCATGATAAGACATTCCACTCCCGCACATCCCAGATGTCCAAGTTCGTCAAGGACCGCAACGTTCCCCCCACAGTGATCGAGAACGCCCTTGACCGCATCTCCCGTATTTCCCGCAACACATCCCTCACACCCCGCCCCCGCCACAACCGCCCCAAGAGGATCCCCCTCGTTCTCAGACACCACCCCACCAGCCTCCGGATACAACGCATCATCCTCTGACACTTCCGCCATCTACAATCCGACCCCACCACCCAAGACATTTTTCCATCCCCACCCCTGTCTGCTTTCCAGAGAGACCACTCTCTCCATGACTCCCTTGTTCGCTCCACACTGCCCTCCAACACCACCACCTTCCCCTGCAACCGCAGGAAATGCTACACTTGCCCCCACACCACCTCCCTCACCCCGATCCCAGGCCCGAAAATGACATTCCACATTAAGCAGAGGTTCATCTGCACATCTGCCAAAGTGGTATACTGCATCCACTGTACCCGGTGTGGTTTCCTCTACATTGGGGAAACCAAGCGGAGGCTTGGGGACCGCTTTGCAGAACACCTCCGCTCAGTTCGCAACAAACAACTGCACCTCCCAGTCGCAAACTATTACCACTCCCCCTCCCATTCTTTAGATGACATGGCCATCATGGGCCTCCTGCAGTGCCGCAATGATGCCACCCGAAGGTTGCAGGAACAGCAACTCATATTCCGCCTGGGAACCCTGCAGCATAATGGTATCAACGTGGACTTCACCAGTTTCAAAATCTCTCCCACCGCATCCCTAAACTAGCCCAATTCGTCCCCTTCCCCCACTGCACCACACAACCAGCCCAGCTCTTCCCCTTCACCCACTGCATCCCAAAACCAGTCCAACCTGTCTCTGCCTCCCTCACCTGTTCTTCCTCTCACCCATCCCTTCCTCCCACCCCTAGCCGCACCCCCATCTCCCTACGAACCTCATCCCACCTCCTTGACCTGTCCGTCTTCCCTGGACTGACCTATCCCCTCCCTACCTCCCCACCGAAACTCTCCTCTCCACCTATCTTCTTTTCTCTCCATCTTCGGTCCGCCTCCCCCTCTCTCCCTATTTATTCCAGAACCCTCACCCCATCCCCCTCTCTGATGAAGGGTCCAGGCCCGAAACGTCAGCTTTTGTGCTCCTGAGATGCTGCTTGGCCTGCTGTGTTCATCCAGCCTCACATTTTGTCATCTTGGATTCTCCAGCATCTGCAGTTCCCATTATGTATGGTGATTCTGTTTGATTAGATTCTGATTTTCCAAATGTCCTGCTATTATTTTCTTCATAGTTGATTGCCACATATTTCCAACAATAGATGTTAGGTTGTTTCGATTGTAGTTATCTTCTTTTTGCCTCTCTCCTTTTTAAATAGGGATGTCACATTGGCAGTTTTCCAGCCCTCAGATGCTTCTCCAGAATCTAAACCTTTTTGGGAAATTACAATCAATGCATACACCGACTCTGAAGCTCATTGTTGAGAATCTTAGAAAGTAAACCATCACGGCAAAGAGTCTAATCTGCTTTTACTCCATTAGATTGTCTACTGCTACTTCTCGAATGGTGGTGATGGCGTTGTAGTGACGGGCTTAATTCCTCCCTGTATTCTTTCGTAATAAGGGGATCCTTGAAGTATCTTCCACTGTAAAGACTACCCTTTTCTCATTATCACTGATAATGGGAACTGCAGATGCTGGAGAATCCAAGATAACCAAGTGTGAAGCTGGATGAACACAGCAGGCCAAGTAGCATCTCAGGAGCACAAAAGCTGACGTTTCAGGCCGAGACCCTTTTCTCATTATCATTGTTTCTTGATTTAAAAATTAACCTGGCCGTTACAGCCTAGCATATGATTAATGGCATTACCTCTAAAATCTTCTTGGCTAAAGTGTTCAATAAATTGCTACAACCTGAAAGAAGTAATTCTTCCCTGAATTAATGGGCAACCAATTTGAAAATGTGGCCTCTGATCGGAAAATCTTTCACAAATGGGAGTAATCTCTACGGATATACACTATCAAGCCTCTTCAGAATCTTACCTGTTGAAAAAATAAGATTTTTTTCAATCTGATAAACTCCAATGAATGTAGTCCCACCCTGCCCAACTTTCATAAGCATAGCAATCCCCTACGCCATTTCCGAAATCAACCCAGTCAACATGAGGTGTACGGCCTCCGCAGCACTCGCTCTGTGGCCGTACATGACTTGTAAGTTACCATCCTGCTGCTACTTCTCGACTTCTATTTGTGATGCAGTCCTCTGTCCATCCTAACATACTACTCTTGAACACATGGGCTCTTTTCTTTTGAGACACCTTATCAGCTGTACCTTATCAAATGCTTTGTTGAAATCTCAATGTACTACATCAACTGGTGGTCCTTCATCAGTAATGTTTGTTTCCTTCTCAAAGCACTGTAGCAAGTTTGTCAAGTATTACTTCTCCTTTATGAAAGGATGTTAACTCTGTAGGATGTTATAGCACACTCAGTACCCTGTTATTTCATCTTTCATTGCAGGCATGAACATCTACCCAGGTTGACCTAAATTGGCAATACTGGCTTACTATTTTGTCGAAGTATCTTTGTAATAATGGTGTTATGTTCACAATCTTTCAATCCTCTGAGAATTTTCCACAATCTAAGGATTCTTGGAACATTATCATCAGTGCCTCCATTGTATCTGTAGCTGCATTGTTCAACAGGAGAGGATACAACTCATCATACCCCTTGGATATTTTCTCTACTGATTGGAGTCATGTTTGGAATTCTGTGCAGTGACATTCACTTTTAACAGTTTGCTAAATACTACCAGGAACAGAAATTGTGATCCAGGTGCAACTAAACTAAAGCTTTCAGCACGGAAGAAAGTCTTTCAATTCATTATGAACCTAATAACTCCTGAAAAGGGCAATACAATTTGCCTCAGTCCATAAAGTTCTTTCTCGAACATGCTGAGATGTATTATCTGTGTTTCTTCAAATTTACCACAGATTGTGTTTCAATCACCCTTTCAGCAATACGCATGACAACAATTTGGCATTCTTCGTCCCCCTGTAGCTTCCGTTGCACATGTGCATTGTTAGCTGATTATTTGTTTGTGTGCCTGCTTTATTGCTCAAATGGATCAAGGTAAGTTGGTGTTCTTTTGTCATCAAAACTATTGCCTCCTCACTCTCCTCTTCCTTGTTTTATCCCTCTGCTGGAATATTTAATTTGTCGACATATCTGAAATATGTTGTTGAATGGTGATAATAAACTCATATTCCACTTGGGAACCCTGCAGCCCAATGGCATCAATGTGGACTTCACCAGCTTCAAAATCTCCCCTTCCCCCAACGCATCCCAAAACCAGCCCAGTTCATCCCCTCCCCCGACTGCACCACACAACCAGCCCAGCTCTTCCCCTCCACCCACTGCATCCTAAAACCAGTCCAACCTGTCTCTGCCTCCCTAACCTGTTCATCCTCTCACCCATCCCTTCCTCCCACCCCAAGCCGCACCTCCATCTCCTACCTACTAACCTCATCCCACCTCCTTGACCTGTCCGTCTTCCCTGGACTGACCTATCCCCTCCCTACCTCCCCACCTATACTCTCCTCTCCACCTATCTTCTTTTCTCTCCATCTTCGGTCCGCCTCTCCCTCTCTCCCTATTTATTCCAGAACCCTCACCCCATCCCCCTCTCTGATGAAGGGTCTAGGCCCGAAACGTCAGCTTTTGTGCTCCTGAGATGCTGCTTGGCCTGCTGTGTTCATCCACCCTCACATTTCACTATGTTCGAACATAGAACATAGAACATAGAACAGTACAGCACAGAACAGGCCCTTCAGCCCACAATGTTGTGCCGACCATTGATCCTCATGTATGCACCCTCAAATTTCTGTGACCATATACATGTCCAGCAGTCTCTTAAATGACCCCAATGACCTTGCTTCCACAACTGCTGCTGGCAACGCATTCCATGCTCTCACAACTCTCTGCGTAAAGAACCTGCCTCTGACATCCCCTCTATACTTTCCACCAACCAGCTTAAAACTATGACCCCTCGTGCGAGCCATGTTGTTGAATGGATTGGGTTTTGTGCCATTTCATCCCCCATAGACCATCTACCAAGACTGTTGCTTGTTCTAACAGTTATTAACTTGCAGAGTGGAAAATGCAGTTTGAAAGCAATGGAACGTTATTGATGAAGAAGTTGATGCATAAATTGCTGTGATCTTCCAAACAACAAACTCACCTTCAATTCTTTCTCAGTCAGAGCATTATGCCGGCGCAAATGAATCGTTTTCTCAATGGGACTTCCAAAAACATGGAATTGAATTTGCATATTGATTTCTTCTTCCCTCTTCAGAAATGCAATGTCGCATCGTGATGAAACTTCCAAGGCAATGATTGTGTCCTTCAATGAAGGGAAAAGTGACTTTTAGATTCATGGAAATATTTCAGTACTTCCATATACATGAAAGGCAAACATTCTCCCTGCATGCTGACCCAACTCCGCAAGACTAGGGCATGACCCATTCTCATTTTATCGTATCTTTCTGATTTTACGTGCCACGGGATCATCATTGCAGTGTAACAGAAATGTTGATCATGGAAATTTATCACCGTTTTCATAAATAATGGCAAATTTTCAACACCTTGCAAGTCTATGCAGGCTCAATCTTGCCTGCTGCACAAAGATATTCTTACACTGCTTTCAATGTTAGGGCTCAAACAAAACACAATCATTACACAAATGCATCAACACACTACTTTCAATAGGATCTAGCGCAGGCTTGGGGGGCCCAAGGGCCTGTTCCTGTGCTGTAATTTTCTTTGTTCTTTGACAGGATAAAAAGGAAAAGGGAGGTGTATAACAGTCATCAAGGGAACAAGAGTCCCTGTAGACGCACTAACGTCAACCAGGCCAACATCCCCTGCACTGAGGCACTGACCATCCTCGATCAGCTACAATGGGCTGGACACTTCATCTGTATGACTGACACGAGACTCTCCGCATGTTCTCATCCCAGCTTCAAAACAGCAGGCGAGACCCAGATGTGCAGAGGAAGCACTCGGTGATAAACTCAAGGCCTCAATGGTGAAGTGCAACATTCCTGCAGACACCTGGGAATCGCCAGCCTAAGACGGTCCAAAGCCTGAAGAGCACCTGGGAAGGCATCAAACACCTCGAGGCTTGCCTTTGGAAGCAGTGGGAGCCATGCAGCCACACCAACACCTCCTTCACCCCTTCCCACGACTGCCTTCTGCCCCGAGTGCAACAGAGCCTACGGTAGCTGCATCGGTCTGTACAGCCGCCGATCAATTCAGCCTGAGAGTGGGAGAGTGGCAGAGTGTCATCCATATCTGCGAGAAACCACCATGATCATGATGTATAGTGTGCAGGGGCATCTCGTCATAGCAATTCAGAGAACAAATACAGGGCAACAGAACACTGGTGACCAAGATTAGGATGAGGGAGAATCTCAAAATCTTCTACAAGTGTCTCAGAGGGAAAGAGAAAACCCAGGGAAAACCAAGTCTCATTAGGGATGAAGAGGCAAATCAATGGTTTGAACTGGAGAGCAATTGTCAGGTGTTAAATGAGAACTTCACATCAGCTTTTACATGTGAGAAGGAGCACACAATTCCCGAGCTGAATTAACAGAGACTGGGGAGATGTTAGGTGTTTTGGTGAATTTAAAATTGGACAAATCCCAGGTTTGGATGAGGTGTATGCCAAGATGCCCAGGGAGATGAGAGAAAAAATTCCACTCGCCCTCATACAGAGCTTTCACAAGTACCAAGGGACTGGAGAACAGGTAACATAGTTCCACTTATCAAAATGCGTGACAAACATAAAGCAGAGTATTACAGACCGGTGAGTATCACATCAGTAGATCGGAAAATATTGGAGATATTCTGAACGGCAGACTTAATTTTCTTTGAAAGAAGCAGGGTTTGATCAGCGACGGTCAGCATAGCTTTGTCAGACGGAGGTCATGCCTCACAAACCTAGATGATCCTTTCAAAGAGGTGACGGAGTGTGCAGAAGGGAGTTGATGTGGTGAAAATAGATTTCAGCAAAGACTTGGACAGGGTCCCAAATGGGAGCATGGCAAAGAAGGTAAACCTCATGGGGTCCAGGAAAATACAGCAAGTTGAATCCACAGTTACAGATTGGTCAAATGGGCAGGTCAGTGGTAGATGGAATGTTAACCCTGATCAGTCAGGTAATGCAATTTGGACAAACTAACAAGGCAAGGAATCATTCAAAGAAATGCCAGGACACTAGGAAGGTCAGAGGAATGGTGTGATCTTGGGGTACTCGTCCACAGATTCCTGAACATGGAATGGCAGCTTAAAAGGACAGTTCAGAAAGCATATGGCTCAAGAGCTGGACAGGACTTTGGTTAGGCCCCAACTGAAGTGCTCAGTGCAGTTCTGGTCTCTCCATTATAGAAAGGAGGTGTTTGCATTTGAGCATGTGTGGAGGACATTCATCAGGATGTTCTGAGGGGGTGAAGCATTTTAACTCTTGGGAGAGTCTGGATAAGTTTGTGTTAGTAATAACTGCCAATGCTGGAGTCTGAGATCACACAGTGTGGAGCTGGAGGAACACTGCAGGCCAGGCAGCATCACTGTTGCCGATCTCTGATTAAGGGTCTAGGCCTGAAACATCAGCTTTTGCGCTCCTGAGATGCTGCTTGGCCTGTTGTGTTCAGCCAGCTCCACACTATGTTCTCTTGGATTCTCCAGCATCTGCAGTTTCCATTGTCTCTAGCATCACTGTTTTATCTGGATAAGGTTGGATTGTTTTCTTTCGAGTAGAGAAGGTTGAAGGAGGTCCTGAAAAAATTGTTTGGATTATTATGGGTATAGGCGAGGTAAAAAGAAGGTCCATAATGGGGTCGGTGGCGGGGGGCGGTGGTGGTAGAGGAAGAGATACGTACATTTAAGCTAAAAGCTCAGAAGGAATTTCAGGTAAGAAAAGACACCCAGAAGGTGCTGGGTGTTTGAAATTCATTGTCTGGGACTTGAGTTGAGGTGGTGGATAATCTTTTCACATTAAAGAAAAAGGGTTGGTACAGCACTTAAAATGAAATAACATTCAAGGCAATTGGCCTATTGCTGGATCATGAGCCGAATGTCAACTTAGTGTGGCTTCAGTGGTTACAGACACAATGGAATGAAGTGCTTGTTCAATTCTGTAGAATTCTCTGATTCTGGAGCAGGGGACAGTGAGTGGACAGCACGGGACAGTTCACCTATCTTCTCCTTTATCCATCTTCTATCTGCCTCCTGACTTCTCCCTATTTTTTACAGAATCCCCTTCTCCCCCGGTTTTCAAGAAGGGTCTCAATCTGAAACGTCAGCTTTCTTCCTTCTCTGATGCTGCTCGGCCCGCTGTGTTCATCCAGTTCCACACCTTGTTCTCTCAGATTCTCCTACTACCTCTGAGGAAACTTCCTTGTTTTTGCACCGAAACTGTGGTGAGAATGTGGAATGCACCGACTGTGTGGGTGGTAGAGTCAGAAACCGTGATAACATTTAACAAGTCTGTGATTGGGCATTTGCGATGCCAAGGCATACAAGGCTCTGGGTCAAGTGCTGGGAAATGTGATGAGAATAGTTCGGGACTTGCATCTTGTGAGGGCACATACAATTTGCTGAAGGGTCTGTTCCATTGCCATAGCACTCTATTATGCTGTCCCTCAATGATCCTATGACAAGTAAGTGAAGGTTTCCAGAAACAGGTAGTTTTCAAGGACAATGCCAAAAGGAAAAGTGATGCACAGGCAAAGTGCATGTAAGAATTTAACCAAGGATTAATACCACTGAAGAACTGGAATTTGTGCCAATGCACCCAACCTGCAGATGAAAATGCAGTGCCCAGTTTGATTGCAAACAGCAGCAACCACCAGTTAGGAACATGATCAATGGAAATATCTGAATGCCTGTTCTTGTGATCTCAAGCATTTACCTGCATCGAGTGAAATCCACCACCATAGTTCTGTTGCATCGTTAGCCGCCTCGCAATCCGTGTTGCGTAGTCAATATCATTCCTTGACAATGCTTGAAGCAAGGCATAAGCAGTGGTTTCCACAGTCATCGCAGAAGCCTGTGCTGCTTCAATTGGATACGGCTTCTCGTCCTCCAACAATGGAGGCTTTCCAGTTACCAACATCACAATCTGTCATTTGACAATGGGATTAGCTGAGAATAAAGTTGACATCATATAGATTTTTGTTTGCATTTCAACAACACAACAATGGTTTTGCTGGTCAAGATCCAGCATTATCTCACCACTGATGTCTATAACGTTCTCCATACTTCCCGCTCAGTGATGGGTCCTTTTGTTTGGGAAAAATAGGCACCTTCGAATGCAAATGAATCAAGATGAGCTTTAGTTTCTCATCAGGCTACATGGCAGCTATTACAAGATGTTATGAACAAAAGGTGTAGGAGCAGATGAAACCATTCATAGCATCAGTCTGGATGATCTTCTTGCCCTCATCCTGAGGAGGCATCACAGATCTTAACTTACACGCAATTCAAATTATTTCACGCAATGACAAGACTGAACGTTCTGGATACTGCAAATGCCATGGCACCTGGCAGTATCCCACAAACTGTATTGGAACAATGTGCCCCAAGGTCACCACACCAACAGTAAATGTTTTCCAGTACATTTTTAAACACTCGCGACACTCACATTTCAGAGAAAGATGACCTATCACGCAATCGGCAGACAAATTGTCCTGACCAATTATGACCTCAATGTATTCTCAAGCATCAGCAAAGTAATGCAACATCTGGATGACAGTGCTGTCAAACAGCTGCACACGAAGGTTCAGTTCACTTTTCATCATGCCACACTTCTCGTAACCTCGTTCAGGATTTACCACAAATATGATCAGAGATCCTGAGCTTGAAAAGGAAGGAAAGTGCAAACTGTCATTTCCACCAAGGCAACTTCTGATTGAATGTGGTGTGAAGCAGAGGAATAGAAAATTGAGTCAGTGGCATTCACGGGATATCTGCACTGGCTGAAGTCATGTCTTCATTTGAGCCAAAGTGCAGACATGAATGTTCATTGAATATTGTCCAGGTGTCCAGCAGAATTCATGACTTTTCCAACAGTGAAGTCAACGATGAGAAAAAACAGTGAGACTTGGACAACGATCAGGCTTGGCCTGATAAAGGATAAGTAACATTTGCACCATACAAGTGCTAAGCAGCAATCAGCTCCAACCAGAGAGAATATGACCATATCACAAAATTCCATGTCCTTACCCTAACTGGGTCAGTTATATAATCAGCAGTAGCCAGGTCCGTGGTACAAACCGCCCTGCTGTGGAAGAGGGTCAGGCAAATCCAAGTGAGTGATCGTGGTTGGAGACTCATTCGTTGGGGGCAGAGTTTCTGTAGCCACATTTGAGACACCAGGGCTGTGTGTTGCTTCCCTGGTACCAAGGTCAAGGACATCTCTGAGTGGCTGCAACAAATGAATGCATTGGTTAAGGAGCTGGTACTGGGCTAGGCTTTCAGGTTCATGGATAATTGCGACTGCTTCCTGGGCAAGGGGTGACGTGTGTAAGAGGGATGGCTTGCACCTAAACTGAACGGGAACAAATACCCTCACAGGGAGGTTTGCTAGTGCTACTTGGGAGGATTTAAAGACTGGCAGGCAGCTGGGAACCAGAGCAGCAGGTCAGCAAGTAGATGAATTGATGGCGGGTCCATGTTAGGGCCGATAAATCAGAAAAGAATGGCAGTCAGAGACAGGTACATGAACATGATGGCACGAACAAGCTGAAGTATGTTTATTTCACTGCAAGGAGTATGACAGGTAAGGCAGATGAGCATAGAGCCTGGATCAGTACATGGGTCTCTGATGTTGAGGCTATTACAGGGGCTTGGTTGAGACAGAGACAGGACTGGCTGCTCAATGTTCCAGGGTTTCATTGTTTTAGACAAGATAGAGGGGAAGGTAAAAGAAGGAGGTGCACTCCTAACCTGTGGGAAATGTTAAATCTGCACCTGGAGAGGACATTCTGGAGGGCTTGCCCACTGAGGTAATAGAGGTAGCGTTCAAAAATAAGATAGACACAATCACTCTGATCAGATTAAACTAATAGCCTGCTCCCCTGTTGCCACTGACACACTGAGGAACAAATATGTAGGCAGCTTTTGAAACGATGCAATAAGTCAGAGTTGTCACAGTCAGTGAATTTAACCTCCCCGGTATTGACTGGGACTCCCTTACAACAAGAGTTTAAATGAGGCTGAATGAACACAGCAGGCCAAGCAGCATCTCAGGAGCACAAAAGCTGACGTTTCGGGCCGAGACCCTTCATCAGCGAGGGGGATGGGGTGAGGGAACTGGAATAAATAGGGAGAGAGAGGGAGGCGGACCGAAGATGGAGAGTAAAGAAGATAGGTGGAGAGAGCATAGGTGGGGAGGTAGGGAGGGGATAGGTCAGTCCAGGGAAGACGGACAGGTCAAGGAGGTGGGATGAGGTTAGTAGGTAGATGGGGGTGCGGCTTGGGGTGGGAGGAAGGGATGGGTGAGAGGAAGAACCGGTTAGGGAGGCAGAGACAGGTTGGAATGGTTTTGGGATGCAGTGGGTTGGGGGGAAGAGCTGGGCTGGTTGTGTGGTGCAGTGGGGGGAGGGGACGAACTGGGCTGGTTTAGGGATGCAGTAGGGGAAGGGGAGATTTTGAAACTGGTGAAGTCCACATTGGTACCATTAGGCTGCAGAGTTCCCAGGCGGAATATGAGTTGCTGTTCCTGCAACCTTCGGGTGGCATCATTGTGGCACTGCAGGAGGCCCATGATGGGCATGTCATCTGGAGAATGGGAGGAGGAGTGGAAATGGTTTGCGACTGGGAGGTGCAGTTGTTTGTTGCAAAATGAGCGGAGGTGTTCTGCAAAGCGGTCTCCAAGCCTCCGCTTGGTTTCCCCAATGTAGAGGTAGCCGCACTGGGTACAGTGGATGCAGTATACCACATTGGCAGATGTGCAGGTGAACCTCTGCTTAATGTGGAATGTCATCTTGGGGCCTGGGATAGGGGTGAGGGAGGAGGTGTGGGGGCAAGTGTCGCATTTCCTGCAGTTGCAGGGGAAGGTGCCGGGTGTGGTGGGGTTGGAGGGCAGTGTGGAGCGAACAAGGGAGTCACGGAGAGAGTGGTCTCTCCGGAAAGCAGACAGGGGTGGGGATGGAAAAATGTCTTGGGTGGTGGGGTCAGATTGTAAATGGCGAAAGTGGCGGAGGATGATGCGTTGTATCCGGAGGTTGGTAGGGTGGTGTGTGAGAACGTGGGGGATCCTCTTGGGGCGGTTGTGGTGGGCGCGGGGTGTGAGGGATGTGTTGCGGGAAATATGGGAGACGCGGTCAAGGGCGTTCTCGATCACTGTGGGGGGAAAGTTGCGGTCCTTGAAGAACTTGGACATCTGGGATGTGCGGGAGTGGAATGTCTTATCGTGGGAGCAGATGCGGCGGAGGCGGAGGAATTGAGAATAGGGAATGGAATTTTTGCAGGAGGGTGGGTGGGAGGAGGTGTATTCTAGGTAGCTGTGGGAGTCGGTGGGCTTGAAATGGACATCAGTTACAAGCTGGTTGCCTGAGATGGAGACTGAGAGGTCCAGGAAGGTGAGGGAAGTGCTGGAGATGGCCCAGGTGAACTGAAGGTTGGGGTGGAAGGTGTTGGTGAAGTGGATGAACTGTTCGAGCTCCTCTGGGGAGCAAGAGGCGGCGCCGATACAGTCATCAATGTACCGGAGGAAGAGGTGGGGTTTGGGGCCTGTGCAGCTACTTTCGCCATTTACAATCCGACCCCACCACCTTGTCTTGACATTTTTCCATCCCCACCCCTGTCTGCTTTCCGGAGAGACCACTCTCTCCGTGACTCCCTTGTTCGCTCCACTCTGCTCTCCAACCCCACCACACCCGGCACCTTCCCCTGCAACCGCAGGAAATGCTATACTTGCCCCCACACCACCTCCCTCACCCCTATCCCAGGCCCCAAGATGACATTCCACATGAAGCAGAGGTTCACCTGCACATCTGCCAATGTGGTATACCGCATCCACTGTACCCGGTGTGGCTTCCTCTACATTGGGGAAACCAAGCGGAGACTTGGAGACCGCTTTGCAGAGCACCTCCGCTCAGTTCGCAACAAACAACTGCACCTCCCAGTCGCAAACCATTTCCACTCCCCCTCCCATTCTCTAGATGACCTGTCCATCATGGGCCTCCTGCACTGCCACAATGATGCCACCCGAAGGTTGCAGGAACAGCAACTCATATTCCGCCTGGGAACCCTGCAGCCTAATGGTATCAATGTGGACTTCACCAGTTTCAAAATCTCCCCTTCCCCTACTGCATCCCTAAACCAGCCCAGTTCGTCCCCTCCCCCCACTGCACCACACAACCAGCCCAGCTCTTCCCCCCCACCCACTGCATCCCAAAACCACTCCAACCTGTCTCTGCCTCCCTCACCGGTTCTTTCTCTCACCCATCCCTTCCTCCCAACCCTAGCCGCGCCCCCATCTACCGACTAACCTCATCCCACCTCCTTGACCTGTCCGTCTTCCCTGGACTGACCTATCCCCTCCCTACCTCCCCACCTAAACTCTCTCCACCTATCTTCTTTACTCTCCATCTTCGGTCCGCCTCCCCCTCTCTCCCTATTTATTCCAGTTCCCTCTCCCCATCCCCCTCTCTGATGAAGTGTCTAGGCCCGAAACGTCAGCTTTTGTGCTCCTGAGATGCTGCTTGGCCTGCTGTGTTCATCCAGCCTCACATTTTATTATCTTGGAATTCTCCAGCATCTGCAGTTCCCATTATCTTTAAATGAGGCTGAATTTGTTAAGTCTATCCAAGAGAGTTTCTTGACACAATACATGGATAGAAGATGGGCCATACTGGTCTTTGTCCTGGTCAGGTAACTGGTGAGAAGGGTGGGAAAGCATGTTGGAAATAGTGATCACAACTCCTTCAATTTTAAGATTGCTATGAAGAAGGATAAGTCAGGACCTTGGGGGAGAGTAAATTATATCAATTTTAGGTAGGAGCTGGGGAGTGTTAATTGGGAGGAGCTGTCACATTTGCCATATGGGAATTGTTTGAAGGCCTGCTTATGAGTTTAGGATCAGAAAGGAGGAAGGACAAGGATGGCAAGGTAAAGACCCTTGGATAATTGGGGAGGTTGTGAAGTTAGTCAAAAGGGAAAATCAAAAATACGTCAGGTTCAGAAAGCTAAAATAGAACAGGGCTGACATAAAGAAAGCAGAAAAAGAAAGGGCGATGAAATGGAGGCAAGGAGGGTTGAAGGAAATCCCAAGGCATTCTAAGAGGATAAACAGGGAGAAAGTAGGACCATTCAGGATAAAGGAGGGAACTTGTGTACGGAAGCAGAGGATGTGGGCAAAATCCTAAATGAGTACTCTGCATCACTATTCACTCAGGCGAAGGGTGTGGAGGATAGTGGGATTTGTGTGGAGCATGCTCATATGATAACAGCATTTTGAGATCAAGAAAGAGCATTAAGGTGGATAAGTCCTCAGGACCCAATGGTATCTACTCAAGGGTTTTTGAGCGAGGTGAGAGAGGAGATTGTCAGGGCATTCAGCAATATCTTTGTATCCTTGGTCGCCACTGGAGGGGTACTGGAGGACGAGCAAGTTGCTAAATGTTCTTCTTCTGTTCAAGAAGGAAAATAGGGTCAATCCAGGAAACTAGAGACTAGTGAGTCTCTCATCGTTCATTGGGAAGCTATTGGAGAGAATTCTTAGGGGTTGTATTTATCTGTATTTGGAACAGCATGGCCCAATTAGGGACAGTCAGCATGGCTTTGTGCAGGGCAGGTCATGTCTTACTAACTTGATTGAATTTTTTTCAGGAGGTAACTAATGTGATCATTGAAGGTAGAGTAGTGGATATTGTCGACAGGGATTTTAGCAAGGCTTTCAACAAGGTGCCTCACGGTAGGATCATCCAGAAGATTAAGATCCATGGGGTCTGTGGTCACTCAACTGCTTGGATTCACAACTGGCTTGCCCAGAGAAGACAGAGGGTGGTGGTGGAAAGGTGCTTTTCAGGCTGCACATCCAGGACTATTCTGTTCTGCAGGGATCTGTACTGGGACCTCTGCTGTTGTGGTATATATAAAATGACCGAGGTGAAAATATAGATGGATGGGTTCGTAAGTTTGTAGGCAATAGAATGATTGGTAGAGTGGTAGTTAGGGTAGAAAGTCATAAAAGGATACAGAAGGATACAGATCAGTTGCAGAAATGTCAAGTGAATTTTAATCCATTAAGTGTGAAGTGCTCCACTTTGGGAAATTAAATGTTAAGGAAAAATATACAGTTAATGGCAGGACCCTGAACAGCATTTGTGTATACAGGGATCTTGGGATTCAGTTCATCGCTCCCCCAAAGGGGCCACACAAGTTGATAGAGTGGTAAAGAAGACGCATGGCATGTTTGCCTTTATTAGTTGGGGAATCGAGCACAAGAATCAGGATGTCATGTTCCAGCTTTAGAAGACGTTGGTTAGGCCTTAAGTATTGCACTCTTAAGAATCGTATCCAATTCTGGTCGTCATGTTACAGGAAGGATGTGGAGGTTTTGAATAGCGTGCAAAAGAGGTTACCTGGATTTGAGGGCTTGAGCTAGAAAGAGGAGGCTGGAAAGACTCAGGCTATTTTCTCTGCAGACGTTGAGGGAAGACTTGATAGAGGTTGACAAATTTATGACATGCATAGACAGATTCTGACTGTCACCCTTCTCCCAGATTTGAAATGTCTAAAACTGGGGGCATGTATTTAAGGTGAGAGGGGGAAAGTTCAAAGGAGATGTCAGAGACAATTCTTATATACAGAGAGTGGTCGGAGTCTGAAAAGCACTGCTGGGGTGGCTGTGGAAGCAGATACAATAGGGCCGTTTAAGACACTTTTATATAAGTACATGAATATACAAGCAAGGTAGGGATATGAATCAAGGACATTCAGAAGGCTTTAGCTAAATTTGGCACCATGTTCGGCACAACATTGCACGCCAAAGGGCCTGTTCCTCTGCTGAAGTGTTCTCGGATCTATGTTAATCAATGCGACTGGAACCGTAGATCAGAGACAATAGATTCTACGGCAAGTAACTCACTTTGGACTTCTCAACATCTGTCCACTGCCGATAAACTCCAAATCCGGGTGTCAATGAAATACTCTTCACTCAGCTCAACGAGTGCGACTCCGACAACACTATCGATAAACGACAGCAATGCAGTCAAAACATCCCATTGATTGATCCCCCTTCTTACATCAGGATCTAGGAAAACAAGTAGGCCATTCAACCCTTCAAACACTTTCTACCATCCAATGAGATTATAACTTAATTGTGGCCTACCTCCATATTGCCTTTGGTCCATATCCCTCAATACTTTTTTTCCTTTTGGTTGAACTGAAAATTTACAATTAACAATGGATCTAGAGTTAACTGTTGTTTGAGATGGGGAGTTACAACGAGACAATGCACCAATTCATCAAACTCCTTCCACAGTACCTGATAATTGTGTGATCCCTACCACCCAAAAATATTTAAACAGCAGCTCCAGAATCTGCATGTTCCCTGTCAAAATCAGCAGAATCCTGATCTGGAACTGTATGACTGTGACTTCATTTCCACTGAGTAAAAGCAATTCATCTCCTGTCCTCAGTATTTCATCAATATATTCATACCATGTGCATTGCAGCTATTCAACAGGCCAATTCTCCACAACCTTCTCAACAGCAATTCTGGATGGATAGCAAATGCAGCCCAAGAAAGCAACATCAATGACACGCTCGTGAATTTTAAAAATTATATTGACAATATTTATGGATTATAACAAATCCCAGACTTCATGACGTCTCAAATCCGTTCTCCCCCTCTCCCCACTGCTTTGATGTGCATTCATGATTGTGATTTACAAAGAACAGCAACTAATTTGAAACAATTAACTTGCAAAAATAGAACAGAAATGTAGTTCTGTGCAAAACCAATGCGAAACAGATAGGAGCAGATAGCGAAGGCGACTGTTGGAGAATGCAGAATATAGACAGATTGGAGAGTTAGGTGGAGAAATGGCAGATGGAGTTCAATCCGGGCAAATGCAAGGTGATGCATTTTGGAAAATCCAATTCAAGAGCGAACTGTACGGTGAATGGAAAAGGCCTGGGGAAAATTGATGCACAGAGAGATCTGGGTGTTCAGGTCCATTGCACCCAGACGGTGGCAATGCAGGTCAATAGAGTGGTCAAGAAGGCATACGGCATGCTTTCATTCATCAGACAGGGTATCAAGTACAAGATTTGGCACGTCATGTTGCAGTTTTATAGGACTTTGGTTCACATTTGGAATACGGCGTACAGTTCTGGTCGCCACATTACCAATAGGATGTGAATGCTTTGGAGATGGTGCAGAGGAGGTTCACCAGGATGTTACCTGGTATGGAGGGCACTCGCTATGAAGAGAGGTTGAGTAGATTGGGATTATTTACATGAGAAAGATGGAGATTGAAGGGGGGGACCTGATTGATGTCGACAAAATCATGAGAGGTATACACAGGGTGGATAGCGAGAAGCTTTCTATCCCAGAGTGGGGGGACTCAATTACTGGTCGTCACAATTTCAAGGTGAGAGGGGAAAAGTTCAAGGCATACGCGTGGAAAGTTCTTTATGCAGAGAGTCGTGGGTGCCTGAAACGCATTGCCAACGCAGGCGGTAGAGGCAGGCACAAGAGCGTCATTTAAGATGTATCTAGACAGAAACATGAATGGGCAGGGAGCAAAGCGAACAGATCCTTGGAAAATAGGCGACAGGTTTACATAAAGGATCTGGAACGGCGCAAGCTTGGAGGGCCAAAGGGCCTGTTCCTGTGCTGTAATTTTCTTTGTTCTTTTCCTCTTTGAAACAGTTTGAAGGCTGGCTATCAGCTAGACAACAGCAGCGATCCCTGAGATTCGTCATTCGAAACAGGAAGGAGTTTCCAACATCAATTGGAGAGACAGCATACTTGAAGATTCAAGTCACTATTTCATCTACAACTTTTCACCCACACCGGTGCAATGCCCTTTCAGAACTACAGTGCACGTTAGTCCAGAACATGGTGCACTCAAGCCACTTCCATTTTTCCACTTCCTGAACTACAATTTGATCCCTTCATTTCCTGGTTTGTATGCTTTTATGTTTTTCTAGTCTTGAAGATTTCTACAGTACAAATTTATAGTTGCCCTGTTATAGGAAGGATATTTTTAAGCAAGAGTGGGCACAGAAGAAATTTACCAGATCGTTGCTGAGCATGGAAGGTTTCAGTGATAAAGGAAGGTTGGGTCAGCTGGAACTTTTTTCACTGGAGCAAAGGGGATAAAAGGTGACCTGATCGAGGTTTATAAATAGGACAAGGCTGGAGGGATATGGGCCAGGAAGAGGCAGTTGGGACGAGTTTAGTTTGGGATTATGTTGGACCTAAGGGCTCATTTCCACGCTGTACGACCATGACTCTATAAAATAGGCTGACAAGGTAAAGTAACACATACCGTACCAAAACGAGAAAAAAAAAGCACAGCATCCCCTTCAAATTACATCTCACCACAGGACAAGTTAAGGCCAGGCTACTACATAGAACAAACATCAACACTGCATCTCAAACCTCCACTGGAATTGAATAGTTTTGCATTTATCTTGATAAGTCAAACCACATTCTGTTCTCCAACCCTCTGGTGCTTCCCTTGTGAGAGGAAATGAAAAACTGGTCAGGGCCACTGAGATTTTCTTTGAGGTAACAAGGTGTACAGCTGGACGAAAACAGCCGGCCAAGCAGCATCTGAGCAACAGGAAGGCTGACGTTTCAGGCCTAGACACTTCTTCAGAAATGGGGGAGGGAGAGGGGGTTCTGAAAAATAGGGAGAGAGCGGGAGGCAGATAGAAGTTGGATAAAGGAAAAGATAGGTGGACAGGAGACAGACAGGTCAAAGAGGCAGGGATGGAGTGCAGGTGGAAAGCAGACAGGTCAGTTCAGATAGGACGAACAGGTCAAGGCGGTGGGAAGAGGTTAGTAGGTAGGAGGTGGGGGTGGGGCTTGAGGTGGCAGGATGGAATAGGTGGGTTGGTTTTGGGTTGCAGGAGCAGGAGGGGAGATTTTGAAGCTTGTGAAGTCCACATTGATACCACTGAGCTGTGGGGTTCCCAAGCGGAATATGAGGCGCTGCTCCTGCAATCTTCAGGTGGCACTGCAGGAGACCCAGGATGGACATGTAATCTGAGGATTGGGAGGGAGAGTTGAAACGGTTCGCGACTGGTAGGTGCAGTTCTTTCATGCATCGGTGACTTGCAAAGGTCCCCAAGCCTCCGCTTGGTTTCCCTGATGTAGAGGGGGCCACAATGGGAACAGCGAATACAGTATATCACATTAGCAGATGTGCAGGTGAACATCTGCTTGATGTGGAATTTCTTCTTGGGGCCTGGGATGGGGGTGAGGGGGGAGGTATCGAGACAGGTGAAGCACTTCCTGCAGTTGCAGGAAAAAGTGCCGCGTGTACGGGGTGCTGGAGGGGAGTGTGGGGCGCATAAGGGAGTCACGTAAGGGTGGGGAGGGAAAAAATGTCTTTGGTGGTGGGGTCAGAGTGCAGATAGCAGAAGTGTCGGCGATGATGCATTGAATCCGAAGGTTGGTGGGGTGGTACGTGAGGGCGAGAAGGACTCTGTTTTGGTTGTTTTATGGGGAGCGGGTGTGAGGGGTGAGTTGTGGGAAATGCGGGTGACCCAGTCGAGGGTGTTTTCGACCACTGCGGGGGGTGGGGTGTGGAGTTGCGGTCCTTGAAAACTAAAACTTCTCTTTCAAATCCTCCCACTTCCTGCAGACAAAGCGGGTGGCCAGGGTATCCACATGGGCCCAAGCTATGCTTGCCTCTTTGTAGGTTACATGGAACGATCCCTCTTCCGTACCTACACTAGCCCTAAACCCCACCTCTTCCTCCATTACATTGATGACTGTATCGGCGCCACTAATGTGGTAGCTGCATCTGCTGTTCTCATTGTGGCCTCCTCAACATCAGGGAAACCAAGCGGAGGCTTGGGGACCGCTTTGCACATCACCTATGCTCACTTCACACTAAGCAACTCCCCCTCGCAGTCCTCAGATGACATGTCCATCCTGGGCCTCCTGCAGTGCCGCAATGATGCCACCCGAAGGTTGCAGGAAGGGCACCTCATATTCTGCTTGGGAACCCTGCAGCCCAATGCTATCAATGTGGACTTCACAAGCTTCAAAATCACCCCTCCCCACAACTGCATTCCAAAACCAGCCCAGCTCATCCCCGCCTCCTGAACCTGTCTTTTCTCCCTCCTATCCCCTCCTCCCACATCAAGCCCCACCACCATCTCCTATCCTCTTGATCTTTGGCCTTGATTTTTGACTCTTCATTTTCTACAGATTTCGTACCAGAGGGCTGGAGGGCTGCAAATGTTCAAGAAGGGCAGGAGAGATGACCCAGGCAATTATAGACCAGTGAGCCTTACGTCTGTTGTTGGAAAAGTTTTGGAAAGGATGAGAAGAGATAGGATTTATAAACATCAAGCAAGCACCAATTTGATTGGAGATCATCAAAATGGATTCGTCAAGGGCAAGTCGTGTCTCACAAACCTCAGTGAGTTTTCAGAAGGTGACCAAGCATGTGGACGAGGGAAGGGCCGTTGACGTGGTGTACATGGACTTCAGTGAAGCCTTTGATAAGGTTCCACGTGGTCGGCCATTCGACCAAATATGGACGCATGGGATTGAGGGACATTTAGCAGTTTGGATTAGAAACTGGCTTTCTGTAAGAAGGCAACTAGTGGTGGTTGATGGAAAATATTCAGCCTGGAGTCAATTCGCTAGTGGTGTGCACAAGGATTTGTTTTGGGACCACTGCTGTTTGTCATTTTTATAAATGATTTGGATGCAGGCACAGGTGGATGGATTACTCAGTTTGCAGGTGACACTAAAGTTGGCGGAGTGGTGGGCAGTGTGGAAGAATGTCGCAGGTTGCAGGGAGACTTGGATAAACTGCAGAATTGGGTTGAAAGGTGGCAAATGGAGTTCAATGCGGATAAATGTGAGGTGATTCACTTTGGGAAGAATAATAGGAAGGCAGAATACTGGGTCAATGGAAAGATTCTGGGCAGTGTGGATGTGCAGAGGGATCTTGGTGTCCATGTACATAGATCCCTGAAAGTTGCCACCCAGGTTGATGGTGCTGTTGAGAGGGCTTACAGTGCGTTAGGTTTCATTGGTAGAGGGAATGAGTTCCGGAGCCAAGATGTCACGCTGCAACTGTACAAAATGCTAGTGCGGTCTCATTTTGGAATAT